>NW_027590962.1:0-137192 GCF_964213995.1 Mustelus asterias
GAGTTAAACATAAACTCCGGTTGCCAGCGGACACAGCCAATCACTGAAAGGCAATTGGAGGTCAGAGTGCAACCATTGTAACTCCTGCAAGATGGCAACATGGAGTAAGTGACTGTCTCACCTTGACCCAGAATCGTTACAGACCGGAATCTAATCGAGGGGTTTGGGGTGGTTTATATATAGAATAACAGATACCCGGGAGTGAGTTACAGACTGGAATCTAATCGAGGGGTTCAGGGTGGTTTATATATAGAATAACAGATACCCGGGAGTGAGTTACAGACTGGAATCTAATCGAGGGGTTCGGGGTGGTTTATATATAGAATAACAGATACCCGGGAGTGAGTTACAGACTGGAATCTAATCGAGGGGTTCGGGGTGGTTTATATATAGAATAACAGATACCCGGGAGTGAGTTACAGACTGGAATCTAATCGAGGGGTTCGGGGTGGTTTATATATAGAATAACAGATACCCGGGAGTGAGTTACAGACTGGAATCTAATCGAGGGGTTCGGGGTGGTTTATATATAGAATAACAGATACCCGGGAGTGAGTTACAGACTGGAATCTAATCGAGGGGTTCGGGGTGGTTTATATATAGAATAACAGATACCCGGGAGTGAGTTACAGACTGGAATCTAATCGAGGGGTTCGGGGTGGTTTATATATAGAATAACAGATACCCGGGAGTGAGTTACAGACTGGAATCTAATCGAGGGGTTCGGGGTGGTTTATATATAGAATAACAGATACCCGGGAGTGAGTTACAGACTGGAATCTAATCGAGGGGTTCGGGGTGGTTTATATATAGAATAACAGATACCCGGGAGTGAGTTACAGACTGGAATCTAATCGAGGGGTTCGGGGTGGTTTATATATAGAATAACAGATACCCGGGAGTGAGTTACAGACTGGAATCTAATCGAGGGGTTCGGGGTGGTTTATATATAGAATAACAGATACCCGGGAGTGAGTTACAGACCTGGAATCTAATCGAGGGGTTCGGGGTGGTTTATATATAGAATAACAGATACCCGGGAGTGAGTTACAGACTGGAATCTAATCGAGGGGTTCGGGGTGGTTTATATATAGAATAACAGATACCCGGGAGTGAGTTACAGACTGGAATCTAATCGAGGGGTTCGGGGTGGTTTATATATAGAATAACAGATACCCGGGAGTGAGTTACAGACTGGAATCTAATCGAGGGGTTCGGGGAGGTTTATATATAGAATAACAGATACCCGGGAGTGAGTTACAGACTGGAATCTAATCGAGGGGTTCGGGGTGGTTTATATATAGAATAACAGATACCCGGGAGTGAGTTACAGACTGGAATCTAATCGAGGTGTTCAGGGTGGTTTATATATAGAATAACAGATACCCGGGAGTGAGTTACAGACTGGAGTCTAATCGAGGGGTTCAGGGTGGTTTATATATAGAATAACAGATACCCGGGAGTGAGTTACAGACTGGAATCTAATCGAGGGGTTCGGGGTGGTTTATATATAGAATAACAGATACCCGGGAGTGAGTTACAGACTGGAATCTAATCGAGTGGTTCAGGGTGGTTTATATATAGAATAACAGATACCCGGGAGTGAGTTACAGACTGGAATCTAATCGAGGTGTTCAGGGTGGTTTATATATAGAATAACAGATACCCGGGAGTGAGTTACAGACTGGAATCTAATCGAGGGGTTCGGGGTGGTTTATATATAGAATAACAGATACCCGGGAGTGAGTTACAGACTGGAATCTAATCGAGGTGTTCAGGGTGGTTTATATATAGAATAACAGATACCCGGGAGTGAGTTACAGACTGGAATCGAATCGAGGGGTTCGGGCTGGTTTATATATAGAATAACAGATACCCGGGAGTGAGTTACAGACTGGAATCTAATCGAGGGGTTCAGGGTGGTTTATATATAGAATAACAGATACCCAGGAGTGAGTTACAGACTGGAATCTAATCGAGGGGTTCGGGGTGGTTTATATATAGAATAACAGATACCCGGGAGTGAGTTACAGACTGGAATCTAATCGAGGGGTTCAGGGTGGTTTATATATAGAATAACAGATACCCGGGAGTGAGTTACAGACTGGAATCGAATCGAGGGGTTCAGGGTGGTTTATATACAGAATAACAGATACCCGGGAGTGAGTGACAGACTGGAATCTAATCGAGGGGTTCAGGGTGGTTTATAGACAGAATAACAGATACCCGGGAGTGAGTTACAGACTGGAATCTAATCGAGGGGTTCAGGGTGGTTTATATACAGAACAACAGATACCCGGGAGTGAGTTACAGACTGGAATCTAATCGAGGGGTTCAGGGTGGTTTATATATAGAATAACAGATACCCGGGAGTGAGTTACAGACTGGAATCTAATCGAGGGGTTTGGGGTGGTTTATATATAGAATAACAGATACCCGGGAGTGAGTTACAGACAGGAATCTAATCGAGGGGTTTGGGGTGGTTTATATATAGAATAACAGATACCCGGGAGTGAGTTACAGACAGGAATCTAATCGAGGGGTTTGGGGTGGTTTATATATAGAATAACAGATACCCGGGAGTGAGTTACAGACTGGAATCTAATCGAGGGGTTCGGGGTGGTTTATATATAGAATAACAGATACCCGGGAGTGAGTTACAGACTGGAATCTAATCGAGGGGTTTGGGGTGGTTTATATATAGAATAACAGATACCCGGGAGTGAGTTACAGACAGGAATCTAATCGAGGGGTTTGGGGTGGTTTATATATAGAATAACAGATACCCGGGAGTGAGTTACAGACTGGAATCTAATCGAGGGGTTTGGGGTGGTTTATATATAGAATAACAGATACCCGGGAGTGAGTTACAGACTGGAATCTAATCGAGGGGTTCAGGGTGGTTTATATATAGAATAACAGATACCCAGGAGTGAGTTACAGACTGGAATCTAATCGAGGGGTTCGGGGTGGTTTATATATAGAATAACAGATACCCGGGAGTGAGTTACAGACTGGAATCTAATCGAGGGGTTCAGGGTGGTTTATATATAGAATAACAGATACCCGGGAGTGAGTTACAGACTGGAATCGAATCGAGGGGTTCAGGGTGGTTTATATACAGAATAACAGATACCCGGGAGTGAGTTACAGACTGGAATCTAATCGAGGGGTTCAGGGTGGTTTATATACAGAATAACAGATACCCGGGAGTGAGTTACAGACTGGAATCTAATCGAGGGGTTCAGGGTGGTTTATATACAGAATAACAGATACCCGGGAGTGAGTTACAGACTGGAATCTAATCGAGGGGTTCAGGGTGGTTTATATATAGAATAACAGATACCCGGGAGTGAGTTACAGACTGGAATCTAATCGAGGGGTTTGGGGTGGTTTATATATAGAATAACAGATACCCGGGAGTGAGTTACAGACAGGAATCTAATCGAGGGGTTTGGGGTGGTTTATATATAGAATAACAGATACCGGGAGTGAGTTACAGACTGGAATCTAATCGAGGGGTTTGGGGTGGTTTATATATAGAATAACAGATACCCGGGAGTGAGTTACAGACTGGAATCGAATCGAGGGGTTCAGGGTGGTTTATATACAGAATAACAGATACCCGGGAGTGAGTTACAGACTGGAATCTAATCGAGGGGTTCAGGGTGGTTTATATACAGAATAACAGATACCCGGGAGTGAGTTACAGACTGGAATCTAATCGAGGGGTTCAGGGTGGTTTATATACAGAATAACAGATACCCGGGAGTGAGTTACAGACTGGAATCTAATCGAGGGGTTCAGGGTGGTTTATATATAGAATAACAGATACCCGGGAGTGAGTTACAGACTGGAATCTAATCGAGGGGTTTGGGGTGGTTTATATATAGAATAACAGATACCCGGGAGTGAGTTACAGACAGGAATCTAATCGAGGGGTTTGGGGTGGTTTATATATAGAATAACAGATACCCGGGAGTGAGTTACAGACTGGAATCTAATCGAGGGGTTTGGGGTGGTTTATATATAGAATAACAGATACCCGGGAGTGAGTTACAGACTGGAATCTAATCGAGGGGTTCGGGGTGGTTTATATATAGAATAACAGATACCCGGGAGTGAGTTACAGACTGGAATCTAATCGAGGGGTTCAGGGTGGTTTATATATAGAATAACAGATACCCGGGAGTGAGTTACAGACTGGAATCGAATCGAGGGGTTCAGGGTGGTTTATATATAGAATAACAGATACCCGGGAGTGAGTTACAGACTGGAATCGAATCGAGGGGTTCAGGGTGGTTTATATACAGAATAACAGATACCCGGGAGTGAGTTACAGACTGGAATCTAATCGAGGGGTTCAGGGTGGTTTATATACAGAATAACAGATACCCGGGAGTGAGTTACAGACTGGAATCTAATCGAGGGGTTCAGGGTGGTTTATATACAGAATAACAGATACCCGGGAGTGAGTTACAGACTGGAATCTAATCGAGGGGTTCAGGGTGGTTTATATATAGAATAACAGATACCCGGGAGTGAGTTACAGACTGGAATCTAATCGAGGGGTTCGGGGTGGTTTATATATAGAATAACAGATACCCGGGAGTGAGTTACAGACTGGAATCTAATCGAGGGGTTTGGGGTAGTTTATATATAGAATAACAGATACCCGGGAGTGAGTTACAGACTGGAATCTAATCGAGGGGTTCGGGGTGGTTTATATATAGAATAACAGATACCCAGGAGTGAGTTACAGACTGGAATCTAATCGAGGGGTTCAGGGTGGTTTATATATAGAATAACAGATACCCGGGAGTGAGTTACAGACTGGAATCTAATCGAGGGGTTCGGGGTGGTTTATATACAGAATAACAGATACCCAGGAGTGGGTTACAGACTGGAATCTAATCGAGGGGTTCAGGGTGGTTTATATATAGAATAACAGATACCCGGGAGTGAGTTACAGACTGGAATCTAATCGAGTGGTTCAGGGTGGTTTATATATAGAATAACAGATACCCGGGAGTGGGTTACAGACCGGAATCTAATCGAGGGGTTCGGGGTGGTTTATATATAGAATAACAGATACCCGGGAGTGATTTACAGACCGGAATCTAATCGAGGGGTTCAGGGTGGTTTATATATAGAATAACAGATACCCGGGAGTGAGTTACAGACTGGAATCTAATCGAGGGGTTCGGGGTGGTTTATATATAGAATATCAGACACCCGGGAGTGGGTTACAGACTGGAATCTAATCGAGGGGTTTGGGGTGGTTTATATATAGAATAACAGATACCCGGGAGTGAGTTACAGACTGGAATCTAATCGAGGGGTTCGGGGTGGTTTATATATAGAATAACAGATACCCAGGAGTGAGTTACAGACTGGAATCTAATCGAGGGGTTTGGGGTGGTTTATATATAGAATAACAGATACCCGGGAGTGAGTTACAGACTGGAATCTAATCGAGGGGTTTGGGGTGGTTTATATATAGAATAACAGATACCCAGGAGTGTGTTACAGACAGGAATCTAATCGAGGGGTTCGGGGTGGTTTATATATAGAATAACAGATACCCGGGAGTGAGTTACAGACTGGAATCTAATCGAGGGGTTCGGGGTGGTTTATATGTAGAATAACAGATACCCGGGAGTGAGTTACAGACTGGAATCTAAACGAGGGGTTCGGGGTGGTTTATATATAGAATAACAGATACCCAGGAGTGAGTTACAGACAGGAATCTAATCGAGGGGTTTGGGGTGGTTTATATATAGAATAACAGATACCCAGGAGTGAGTTACAGACAGGAATCTAATCGAGGGGTTTGGGGTGGTTTATATATAGAATAACAGATACCCGGGAGTGAGTTACAGACTGGAATCTAATCGAGGGGTTCGGGGTGGTTTATATGTAGAATAACAGATACCCGGGAGTGAGTTACAGACAGGAATCTAATCGAGGGGTTCAGGGTCGTTTATATATAGAATAACAGATACCCGGGAGTGAGTTACAGACTGGAATCTAATCGAGGGGTTCAGGGTGGTTTGTATATAGAATAACAGATACCCAGGAGTGAGTTACAGACTGTAGTCTAATCGAGGGGTTCGGGATGGTTTATATATAGAATAACAGATACCTGGGAGTGAGTTACAGACTGGAATCGAATCGAGGGGTTTGGGGTGGTTTATATATTGAATAACAGATACCCGGGAGTGAGTTATGGACTGGAATCTAATCGAGGGGTTCGGGGTGGTTTATATATAGAATAACAGATAACCGGGAGTGAGTTACAGACTGGAATCTAATCGAGGGGTTCAGGGTGGTTTATAGATAGAATAACAGATACCCAGGAGTGAGTTACAGACTGTAGTCTAATTGAGGGGTTCGGGATGGTTTATATATAGAATAACAGATACCTGGGAGTGAGTTACAGACTGGAATCGAATCGAGGGGTTTGGGGTGGTTTATATATTGAATAACAGATACCCGGGAGTGAGTTATGGACTGGAATCTAATCGAGGGGTTCGGGGTGGTTTATATATAGAATAACAGATAACCGGGAGTGAGTTACAGACTGGAATCTAATCGAGGGGTTTGGGGTGGTTTATATATCGAATAACAGATACCCGGGAGTGAGTTACAGACTGGAATCTTATCGAGGGGTTCGGGGTGGTTTATATAGAGAATATCAGATACCCGTGGGTGAGTTCCAGACTGGAATCTAATCGAGGGGTTCAGGGTGGTTTATATATAGAATTACAGATACCCGGGAGTGAGTTACAGACTGGAATCTAATCGAGGGGTTCGGGGTGGTTTATACATAGAACAACAGATACCCGGGAGTGAGTTACAGACTGGAATCTAATCGAGGGGTTCAGGGTGGTTTATATATAGAATAACAGATACCCGGGAGTGAGTTACAGACTGGAATCTAATTGAGGGGTTCGGGGTGATTTATATATAGACTAACAGATACCCAGGAGTGAGTTACAGACTGGAGTCTAATCGAGGGGTTCGGGGTGGTTTATATATAGAATAACAGATACCCGGGAGTGAGTTACAGACTGGAATCTAATCGAAGGGTTCAGGGTGGTTTATATATAGAATAACAGATACCTGGGAGTGTGTTACAGACTGGAATCTAATTGAGGGGTTCGGGGTGGTTTATATACAGAATAACAGATACCCAGGAGTGAGTTACAGACTGGAGTCCAATCGAGGGGTTCGGGGTGGTTTATATATAGAATAACAGATACCCGGGAGTGAGTTACAGACTGGAATCTAATCGAGGGGTTTGGGGTGGTTTATTTATTGAATAACAGATACCCGGGAGTGAGTTACCGACTGGAATCTAATCGAGGGGTTCGGGGTGGTTTATATATAGAATAACAGATACCCGGGAGTGAGTTACAGACTGGAATCTAATCGAGGGGTTTGGGGTGGTTTATATATCGAATAACAGATACCCGGGAGTGAGTTACAGACTGGAATCTAATCGAGGGGTTCGGGGTGGTTTATATAGAGAATATCAGATACCCAGGAGTGAGTTACAGACTGTAGTCTAATCGAGGGGTTCGGGATGGTTTATATATAGAATAACAGATACCCGGGAGTGAGTTACAGACTGGAATCGAATCGAGGGGTTTGGGGTGATTTATATATTGAATAACAGATACCCGGGAGTGAGTTATGGACTGGAATCTAATCGAGGGGTTCGGGGTGGTTTATATATAGAATAACAGATAACCGGGAGTGAGTTCCAGACTGGAATCTAATCGAGGGGTTTGGGGTGGTTTATATATAGAATAACAGATACCCGGGAGTGAGTTACAGACTGGAATATAATCGAGGGGTTCGGGGTGGTTTATATATCGAATAACAGATACCCGGGAGTGAGTTACAGACTGCAGTCTAATCGAGGGGTTCGGGGTGGTTTATATATAGAATAACAGATACCCGGGAGTGAGTTACAGACTGGAATCTAATCGAGGGGTTCGGGGTGGTTTATATATAGAATAACAGATACCTGGGAGTGAGTTACAGACTGGAATCTAATCGAGGGGTTCGGGGTGGTTTATATATAGAATAACAGATACCCGGGAGTGAGTTACAGACTGGAATCTAATCGAGGGGTTCGGGGTGGTTTACATATAGAATAACAGATACCCGGGAGTGAGTTACAGACTGGAATCTAATCGAGGGGTTCGGGGTGGTTTATATATAGAATAACAGATACCCGAGAGTGAGTTACAGACTGGAATCTAATCGAGGGGTTCGGGGTGGTTTATATATAGAATAACAGATACCTGGGAGTGAGTTACAGACTGGAATCTAATCGAGGGGTTCGGGGTGGTTTATATATAGAAAAACAGATACCCGGGAGTGAGTTACAGACTGGAATCTAATCGAGGGGCTCAGTGTGGTTTATATATAGAATAACAGATACCCGGGAGTGAGTTACAGACTGGAATCTAATCGAGGGGTTTGGGGTGGTTTATATATAGAATAACAGATACCCGGGAGTGAGTTACAGACTGGAATCTAATCGAGGGGTTCGGGGTGGTTTATATATAGAATAACAGATACCCGGGAGTGAGTTACAGACTGGAATCTAATCGAGGGGTTCGGGATGGTTTATATATAGAATAACAGATACCCGGGAGTGAGTTACAGATTGGAATCTAATCGAGGGGTTCGGGGTGGTTTATATATAGAATAACAGATACCCAGGAGTGAGTTACAGACTGGAATCGAATCGAAGGGTTCGGGGTGGTTTATATATAGAATAACAGATACCCAGGAGTGAGTTACAGACTGGAATCTAATCGAGGGGTTCGGGGTGGTTTATATATAGAATAACAGATACCCGGGAGTGAGTTACAGACTGGAATCTAATCGAGGGGTTCGGGGTGGTTTATATATAGAATAACAGATACCCGGGAGTGAGTTACAGACTGGAATCTAATCGAGGGGTTCGGGGTGGTTTATATATAGAATAACAGATACCCATGAGTGAGTTACAGACTGGAATCTAATCGAGGGGTTCAGGGTGGTTTATATATAGAATAACAGATACCCGGGAGTGAGTTACAGACTGGAGTCTAATCGAGGGGTTCGGGGTGGTTTATATATAGAATAATAGATACCCGGGAGTGAGTTACAGACTGGAATCTAATCGAGGGGTTCGGGGTGGTTTATATATAGAATAACAGATACCCAGGAGTGAGTTACAGACTGGAATCTAATCGAGGGGTTCGGGGGGTTTATATATAGAATAACAGATACCCGGGAGTGAGTTACAGACTGGAATCTAATCGAGTGGTTCAGGGTGGTTTATATATAGAATAACAGATACCCGGGAGTGAGTTACAGACTGGAGTCTAATCGAGGGGTTCGGGGTGGTTTATATATAGAATAACAGATACCCGGGAGTGAGTTACCGACTGGAATCTAATCGAGGGGTTCGGGGTGGTTTATATATAGAATAACAGATACCCGGGAGTGAGTTACAGACTGGAATCTAATCGAGGGGTTCGGGGTGGTTTATATGTAGAATAACAGATACCCGGGAGTGAGTTACAGACTGGAATCTAATCGAGGGGTTCGGGGTGGTTTATATATAGAATAACAGATACCCAGGAGTGAGTTACAGACAGGAATCTAATCGAGGGGTTTGGGGTGGTTTATATATAGAATAACAGATACCCAGGAGTGAGTTACAGACAGGAATCTAATCGAGGGGTTTGGGGTGGTTTATATATAGAATAACAGATACCCGGGAGTGAGTTACAGACTGGAATCTAATCGAGGGGTTCGGGGTGGTTTATATGTAGAATAACAGATACCCGGGAGTGAGTTACAGACAGGAATCTAATCGAGGGGTTCAGGGTCGTTTATATATAGAATAACAGATACCCGGGAGTGAGTTACAGACTGGAATCTAATCGAGGGGTTCGGGGTGGTTTATATGTAGAATAACAGATACCCGGGAGTGAGTTACAGACTGCAGTCTAATCGAGGGGTTCGGGGTGGTTTATATATAGAATAACAGATACCCGGGAGTGAGTTACAGACTGGAATCTAATCGAGGGGTTCGGGGTGGTTTCTATATAGAATAACAGATACCTGGGAGTGAGTTACAGACTGGAATCTAATCGAGGGGTTCGGGGTGGTTTATGTATAGAAAAACAGATACCCGGGAGTGAGTTACAGACTGGAATCTAATCGAGGGGTTCAGGGTGGTTTACATATAGAATAACAGATACCCGGGAGTGAGTTACAGACTGGAATCTAATCGAGGGGTTCGGGGTGGTTTATATATAGAATAACAGATACCCGAGAGTGAGTTACAGACTGGAATCTAATCGAGGGGTTCGGGGTGGTTTATATATAGAATAACAGATACCTGGGAGTGAGTTACAGACTGGAATCTAATCGAGGGGTTCGGGGTGGTTTATATATAGAAAAACAGATACCCGGGAGTGAGTTACAGACTGGAATCTAATCGAGGGGTTCAGTGTGGTTTATATATAGAATAACAGATACCCGGGAGTGAGTTACAGACTGGAATCTAATCGAGGGGTTTGGGGTGGTTTATATATAGAATAACAGATACCCGGGAGTGAGTTACAGACTGGAATCTAATCGAGGGGTTCGGGGTGGTTTATATATAGAATAACAGATACCCGGGAGTGAGTTACAGACTGGAATCTAATCGAAGGGTTCGGGATGGTTTATATATAGAATAACAGATACCCGGGAGTGAGTTACAGACTGGAATCTAATCGAGGGGTTCGGGGTGGTTTATATATAGAATAACAGATACCCAGGAGTGAGTTACAGACTGGAATCGAATCGAGGGGTTCGGGGTGGTTTATATATAGAATAACAGATACCCAGGAGTGAGTTACAGACTGGAATCTAATCGAGGGGTTCGGGGTGGTTTATATATAGAATAACAGATACCCGGGAGTGAGTTACAGACTGGAATCTAATCGAGGGGTTCGGGGTGGTTTATATATAGAATAACAGATACCCGGGAGTGAGTTACAGACTGGAATCTAATCGAGGGGTTCGGGGTGGTTTATATATAGAATAACAGATACCCAGGAGTGAGTTACAGACTGGAATCTAATCGAGGGGTTCAGGGTGGTTTATATATAGAATAACAGATACCCGGGAGTGAGTTACAGACTGGAGTCTAATCGAGGGGTTCGGGGTAGTTTATACATAGAATAACAGATACCCGGGAGTGAGTTACAGACTGGAATCTAATCGAGGGGTTCGGGGTGGTTTATATATAGAATAACAGATACCCGGGAGTGAGTTACAGACTGGAATCTAATCGAGGGGTTCGGGGTGGTTTATATATAGAATAACAGATACCCAGGAGTGAGTTACAGACTGGAATCTCATCGAGGGGTTCAGGGTGGTTTATATATAGAATAACAGATACCCGGGAGTGAGTTACAGAATGGAATCTAATCGAGGGGTTCGGGTTGGTTTATATATAGAATAACAGATACCCGGGAGTGAGTTGCAGACTGGAATCTAATCGAGGGGTTCGGGGTGGTTTATATATAGAATAACAGATACCCGGGAGTGAGTTACAGACTGGAATCTAATCGAGGGGTTCGGGGGGTTTATATATAGAATAACAGATACCCGGGAGTGAGTTACAGACTGGAATCTAATCGAGGGGTTCGAGGTGGTTTATATATAGAATAACAGATACCCAGGAGTGAGTTACAGACTGGAATCTAATCGAGGGGTTCAGGGTGGTTTATATATAGAATAACAGATACCCGGGAGTGAGTTACAGACTGGAATCTAATCGAGGGGTTCAGGGTGGTTTATATATAGAATAACAGATACCCGGGAGTGAGTTACAGACTGGAATCTAATCGAGGGGTTTAGGGTGGTTTATATATAGAATAACAGATACCCGGGAGTGAGTTACAGACTGGAATCTAATCGAGGGGTTCTGGGTGGTTTATATATAGAATAACAGATACCCGAGAGTGAGTTACAGACTGGAATCTAATCGAGGGGTTCAGGGTGGTTTATATATAGAATAACAGATACCCGGGAGTGAGTTACAGACTGGAATCTAATCGAGGGGTTCGGTGTGGTTTATATATAGAATAACAGATACCCGGGAGTGAGTTACAGACTGGAATCTAATCGAGGGGTTCAGGGTCGTTTATATATAGAATAACAGATACCCGGGAGTGAGTTACAGACTGGAATCTAATCGAGGGGTTCGGGGTGGTTTATATATAGAATAACAGATACCCGGGAGTGAGTTACAGACTGGAATCTAATCGAGGGGTTCGGTGTGGTTTATATATAGAATAACAGATACCCGGGAGTGAGTTACAGACTGGAATCTAATCGAGGGGTTCAGGGTGGTTTATATATAGAATAACAGATACCCGGGAGTGAGTTACAGACTGGAATCTAATCGAGGGGTTCGGGGTGGTTTATATATAGAATAACAGATAGCCAGGAGTGAGTTACAGACTGGAATCTAATCGAGGGGTTCAGGGTGGTTTATATATAGAATAACAGATACCCGGGAGTGAGTTACAGACTGGAATCTAATCGAGGGGTTCAGGGTGGTTTATATACAGAATAACTGATACCCGGGAGTGAGTTACAGACTGGAATCTTATCGAGGGGTTCAGGGTGGTTTATATATAGAATAACAGATACCCGGGAGTGAGTTACAGACTGGAATCTAATCGAGGGGTTCGGTGTGGTTTATATACAGAATAACTGATACCCGGGAGTGAGTTACAGACTGGAATCTAATCGAGTGGTTCGGTGTGGTTTATATACAGAATAACAGATACCCGGGAGTGAGTTACAGACTGGAATCTAATCGAGTGGTTCGGTGTGGTTTATATACAGAATAACAGATACCCGGGAGTGAGTTACAGACTGGAATCTAATCGAGGGGTTCGGGGTGGTTTATATATAGAATAACAGATACCCGGGAGTGAGTTACAGACTGGAATCTAATCGAGGGGTTCAGGGTGGTTTGTCTATAGAATAACAGATACCCGGGAGTGAGTTACAGACTGGAATCTAATCGAGGGGTTCAGGGTGGTTTATATATAGCATAACAGATACCCGGGAGTGAGTTACAGACTGGAATCTAATCGAGGGGTTCGGGGTGGTTTATATATAGCATAACAGATACCCGGGAGTGAGTTACAGACTGGAATCTAATCGAGGGGTTCAGGGTGGTTTATATATAGAATAACAGATACCCGGGAGTGAGTTACAGACTGGAATCTAATCGAGGGGTTCAGGGTGGTTTATATATAGCATAACAGATACCCGGGAGTGAGTTACAGACTGGAATCTAATCGAGCGGTTCGGGGTGGTTTATATAGAGAAGAACAGATACCCGGGAGTGAGTTACAGACTGGAATCTAATCGAGTGGTTCGGTGTGGTTTATATACAGAATAACAGATACCCGGGAGTGGGTTACAGACTGGAATCTAATCGAGGGGTTCGGGGTGGTTTATATATAGAATAACAGATACCCGGGAGTGAGTTACAGACTGGAATCTAATCGAGGGGTTCAGGGTGGTTTGTCTATAGAATAACAGATACCCGGGAGTGAGTTACAGACTGGAATCTAATCGAGGGGTTCAGGGTGGTTTATATATAGCATAACAGATACCCGGGAGTGAGTTACAGACTGGAATCTAATCGAGGGGTTCGGGGTGGTTTATATATAGCATAACAGATACCCGGGAGTGAGTTACAGACTGGAATCTAATCGAGGGGTTCAGGGTGGTTTATATATAGAATAACAGATACCCGGGAGTGAGTTACAGACTGGAATCTAATCGAGGGGTTCAGGGTGGTTTATATATAGCATAACAGATACCCGGGAGTGAGTTACAGACTGGAATCTAATCGAGCGGTTCGGGGTGGTTTATATAGAGAAGAACAGATACCCGGGAGTGAGTTACAGACTGGAATCTAATCGAGGGGTTCAGGGTGGTTGATATATAGAATAACAGATACCCGGGAGTGAGTTACAGACTGGAATCTAATCGGGTGGTTCAGGGTGGTTTATATATAGAATAACAGATACCCGGGAGTGAGTTACAGACTGGAATCTAATCGAGGGGTTCGGGGTGGTTTATATAGAGAAGAACAGATACCCGGGAGTGAGTTACAGACTGGAATCTAATCGAAGGGTTCAGGGTGGTTTATATAGAGAATAACATATACCCGGGAGTGAGTTACAGGCTGGAATCCAATCGAGGGGTTCGGGGTGGTTTATATATAGAATAACATATACCCGGGAGTGCGTTACAGGCTGGAATCTAATCGAGGTGTTCGGGGTGGTTTACATATAGAATAACAGATACCCGGGAGTGAGTTACAGACTGGAATCGAATCAAGGGGTTCAGGGTGGTTTATATATAGAATAACAGATACCCAGGAGTGAGTTACAGACTGGAATCTAATCGAGGGGTTCAGGGTGGTTTATATATAGAATAACAGATACCCGGGAGTGAGTTACAGACTGGAATCTAATCCAAGGGTTCAGGGTGGTTTATATAGAGAAGAACAGATACCCGGGAGTGAGTTACAGACTGGAATCTAATCGAAGGGTTCAGGGTGGTTTATACAGAGAATAACATATACCCGGGAGTGAGTTACAGGCTGGAATCCAATCGAGGGGTTCGGGGTGGTTTATATATAGAATAACATATACCCGGGAGTGCGTTACAGGCTGGAATCTAATCGAGGTGTTCGGGGTGGTTTATATATAGAATAACAGATACCCGGGAGTGAGTTACAGACTGGAATCTAATCGAGGGGTTCAGGGTGGTTTATATATAGAATAACATATACCCGGGAGTGCGTTACAGGCTGGAATCTAATCGAGGGGTTCAGGGTGGTTTATATATAGAATAACAGATACCCAGGAGTGAGTTACAGACTGGAATCTAATCGAGGGGTTCAGGGTGGTTTATATATGGAATAACAGATACCCGGGAGTGAGTTACAGACTGGAATCTAATCGAGGGGTTCGGGGTGGTTTATATATAGAATAACAGATACCCAGGAGTGAGTTACAGACAGGAATCTAATCGAGGGGTTTGGGGTGGTTTATATATAGAATAACAGATACCCGGGAGTGAGTTACAGACTGGAATCTAATCGAGGGGTTTGGGGTGGTTTATATATAGAATAACAGATACCCAGGAGTGAGTTACAGACAGGAATCTAATCGAGGGGTTTGGGGTGGTTGATATATAGAATAACAGATACCCGGGAGTGAGTTACAGACTGGAATCTAATCGAGGGGTTCGGGGTGGTTTATATGTAGAATAACAGATACCCGGGAGTGAGTTACAGACTGGAATCTAATCGAGGGGTTCGGGGTGGTTTATATATAGAATAACAGATACCCAGGAGTGAGTTACAGACAGGAATCTAATCGAGGGGTTTGGGGTGGTTTATATATAGAATAACAGATACCCAGGAGTGAGTTACAGACAGGAATCTAATCGAGGGGTTTGGGGTGGTTTATATATAGAATAACAGATACCCGGGAGTGAGTTACAGACTGGAATCTAATCGAGGGGTTCGGGGTGGTTTATATGTAGAATAACAGATACCCGGGAGTGAGTTACAGACAGGAATCTAATCGAGGGGTTCAGGGTCGTTTATATATAGAATAACAGATACCCGGGAGTGAGTTACAGACTGGAATCTAATCGAGGGGTTCAGGGTGGTTTATATATAGAATAACAGATACCCAGGAGTGAGTTACAGACTGTAGTCTAATCGAGGGGTTCGGGATGGTTTATATATAGAATAACAGATACCTGGGAGTGAGTTACAGACTGGAATCGAATCGAGGGGTTTGGGGTGGTTTATATATTGAATAACAGATACCCGGGAGTGAGTTATGGACTGGAATCTAATCGAGGGGTTCGGGGTGGTTTATATATAGAATAACAGATAACCGGGAGTGAGTTACAGACTGGAATCTAATCGAGGGGTTCAGGGTGGTTTATAGATAGAATAACAGATACCCAGGAGTGAGTTACAGACTGTAGTCTAATCGAGGGGTTCGGGATGGTTTATATATAGAATAACAGATACCTGGGAGTGAGTTACAGACTGGAATCGAATCGAGGGGTTTGGGGTGGTTTATATATTGAATAACAGATACCCGGGAGTGAGTTATGGACTGGAATCTAATCGAGGGGTTCGGGGTGGTTTATATATAGAATAACAGATAACCGGGAGTGAGTTACAGACTGGAATCTAATCGAGGGGTTTGGGGTGGTTTATATATCGAATAACAGATACCCGGGAGTGAGTTACAGACTGGAATCTAATCGAGGGGTTCGGGGTGGTTTATATAGAGAATATCAGATACCCGGGAGTGAGTTCCAGACTGGAATCTAATCGAGGGGTTCAGGGTGGTTTATATATAGAATTACAGATACCCGGGAGTGAGTTACAGACTGGAATCTAATCGAGGGGTTCGGGGTGGTTTATATATAGAACAACAGATACCCGGGAGTGAGTTACAGACTGGAATCTAATCGAGGGGTTCAGGGTGGTTTATATATAGAATAACAGATACCCGGGAGTGAGTTACAGACTGGAATCTAATCGAGGGGTTCAGGGTGGTTTATATATAGAATAACAGATACCCGGGAGTGAGTTACAGACTGGAGTCTAATCGAGGGGTTCGGGGTAGTTTATACATAGAATAACAGATACCCGGGAGTGAGTTACAGACTGGAATCTAATCGAGGGGTTCGGGGTGGTTTATATATAGAATAACAGATACCCGGGAGTGAGTTACAGACTGGAATCTAATCGAGGGGTTCGGGGTGGTTTATATATAGAATAACAGATACCCAGGAGTGAGTTACAGACTGGAATCTCATCGAGGGGTTCAGGGTGGTTTATATATAGAATAACAGATACCCGGGAGTGAGTTACAGAATGGAATCTAATCGAGGGGTTCGGGTTGGTTTATATATAGAATAACAGATACCCGGGAGTGAGTTGCAGACTGGAATCTAATCGAGGGGTTCGGGGTGGTTTATATATAGAATAACAGATACCCGGGAGTGAGTTACAGACTGGAATCTAATCGAGGGGTTCGGGGGGTTTATATATAGAATAACAGATACCCGGGAGTGAGTTACAGACTGGAATCTAATCGAGGGGTTCGAGGTGGTTTATATATAGAATAACAGATACCCAGGAGTGAGTTACAGACTGGAATCTAATCGAGGGGTTCAGGGTGGTTTATATATAGAATAACAGATACCCGGGAGTGAGTTACAGACTGGAATCTAATCGAGGGGTTCAGGGTGGTTTATATATAGAATAACAGATACCCGGGAGTGAGTTACAGACTGGAATCTAATCGAGGGGTTTAGGGTGGTTTATATATAGAATAACAGATACCCGGGAGTGAGTTACAGACTGGAATCTAATCGAGGGGTTCTGGGTGGTTTATATATAGAATAACAGATACCCGAGAGTGAGTTACAGACTGGAATCTAATCGAGGGGTTCAGGGTGGTTTATATATAGAATAACAGATACCCGGGAGTGAGTTACAGACTGGAATCTAATCGAGGGGTTCGGTGTGGTTTATATATAGAATAACAGATACCCGGGAGTGAGTTACAGACTGGAATCTAATCGAGGGGTTCAGGGTCGTTTATATATAGAATAACAGATACCCGGGAGTGAGTTACAGACTGGAATCTAATCGAGGGGTTCGGGGTGGTTTATATATAGAATAACAGATACCCGGGAGTGAGTTACAGACTGGAATCTAATCGAGGGGTTCGGTGTGGTTTATATATAGAATAACAGATACCCGGGAGTGAGTTACAGACTGGAATCTAATCGAGGGGTTCAGGGTGGTTTATATATAGAATAACAGATACCCGGGAGTGAGTTACAGACTGGAATCTAATCGAGGGGTTCGGGGTGGTTTATATATAGAATAACAGATAGCCAGGAGTGAGTTACAGACTGGAATCTAATCGAGGGGTTCAGGGTGGTTTATATATAGA
Source organism: Mustelus asterias (assembly GCF_964213995.1). Classification (NCBI taxonomy): domain Eukaryota; kingdom Metazoa; phylum Chordata; class Chondrichthyes; order Carcharhiniformes; family Triakidae; genus Mustelus; species Mustelus asterias. Next base: position 18,102 of record NW_027590962.1, read on the forward strand.
ATAACAGATACCCGGGAGTGAGTTACAGACTGGAATCTAATCGAGGGGTTCAGGGTGGTTTATATACAGAATAACTGATACCCGGGAGTGAGTTACAGACTGGAATCTTATCGAGGGGTTCAGGGTGGTTTATATATAGAATAACAGATACCCGGGAGTGAGTTACAGACTGGAATCTAATCGAGGGGTTCGGTGTGGTTTATATACAGAATAACTGATACCCGGGAGTGAGTTACAGACTGGAATCTAATCGAGTGGTTCGGTGTGGTTTATATACAGAATAACAGATACCCGGGAGTGAGTTACAGACTGGAATCTAATCGAGTGGTTCGGTGTGGTTTATATACAGAATAACAGATACCCGGGAGTGAGTTACAGACTGGAATCTAATCGAGGGGTTCGGGGTGGTTTATATATAGAATAACAGATACCCGGGAGTGAGTTACAGACTGGAATCTAATCGAGGGGTTCAGGGTGGTTTGTCTATAGAATAACAGATACCCGGGAGTGAGTTACAGACTGGAATCTAATCGAGGGGTTCAGGGTGGTTTATATATAGCATAACAGATACCCGGGAGTGAGTTACAGACTGGAATCTAATCGAGGGGTTCGGGGTGGTTTATATATAGCATAACAGATACCCGGGAGTGAGTTACAGACTGGAATCTAATCGAGGGGTTCAGGGTGGTTTATATATAGAATAACAGATACCCGGGAGTGAGTTACAGACTGGAATCTAATCGAGGGGTTCAGGGTGGTTTATATATAGCATAACAGATACCCGGGAGTGAGTTACAGACTGGAATCTAATCGAGCGGTTCGGGGTGGTTTATATAGAGAAGAACAGATACCCGGGAGTGAGTTACAGACTGGAATCTAATCGAGTGGTTCGGTGTGGTTTATATACAGAATAACAGATACCCGGGAGTGGGTTACAGACTGGAATCTAATCGAGGGGTTCGGGGTGGTTTATATATAGAATAACAGATACCCGGGAGTGAGTTACAGACTGGAATCTAATCGAGGGGTTCAGGGTGGTTTGTCTATAGAATAACAGATACCCGGGAGTGAGTTACAGACTGGAATCTAATCGAGGGGTTCAGGGTGGTTTATATATAGCATAACAGATACCCGGGAGTGAGTTACAGACTGGAATCTAATCGAGGGGTTCGGGGTGGTTTATATATAGCATAACAGATACCCGGGAGTGAGTTACAGACTGGAATCTAATCGAGGGGTTCAGGGTGGTTTATATATAGAATAACAGATACCCGGGAGTGAGTTACAGACTGGAATCTAATCGAGGGGTTCAGGGTGGTTTATATATAGCATAACAGATACCCGGGAGTGAGTTACAGACTGGAATCTAATCGAGCGGTTCGGGGTGGTTTATATAGAGAAGAACAGATACCCGGGAGTGAGTTACAGACTGGAATCTAATCGAGGGGTTCAGGGTGGTTGATATATAGAATAACAGATACCCGGGAGTGAGTTACAGACTGGAATCTAATCGGGTGGTTCAGGGTGGTTTATATATAGAATAACAGATACCCGGGAGTGAGTTACAGACTGGAATCTAATCGAGGGGTTCGGGGTGGTTTATATAGAGAAGAACAGATACCCGGGAGTGAGTTACAGACTGGAATCTAATCGAAGGGTTCAGGGTGGTTTATATAGAGAATAACATATACCCGGGAGTGAGTTACAGGCTGGAATCCAATCGAGGGGTTCGGGGTGGTTTATATATAGAATAACATATACCCGGGAGTGCGTTACAGGCTGGAATCTAATCGAGGTGTTCGGGGTGGTTTACATATAGAATAACAGATACCCGGGAGTGAGTTACAGACTGGAATCGAATCAAGGGGTTCAGGGTGGTTTATATATAGAATAACAGATACCCAGGAGTGAGTTACAGACTGGAATCTAATCGAGGGGTTCAGGGTGGTTTATATATAGAATAACAGATACCCGGGAGTGAGTTACAGACTGGAATCTAATCCAAGGGTTCAGGGTGGTTTATATAGAGAAGAACAGATACCCGGGAGTGAGTTACAGACTGGAATCTAATCGAAGGGTTCAGGGTGGTTTATACAGAGAATAACATATACCCGGGAGTGAGTTACAGGCTGGAATCCAATCGAGGGGTTCGGGGTGGTTTATATATAGAATAACATATACCCGGGAGTGCGTTACAGGCTGGAATCTAATCGAGGTGTTCGGGGTGGTTTATATATAGAATAACAGATACCCGGGAGTGAGTTACAGACTGGAATCTAATCGAGGGGTTCAGGGTGGTTTATATATAGAATAACATATACCCGGGAGTGCGTTACAGGCTGGAATCTAATCGAGGGGTTCAGGGTGGTTTATATATAGAATAACAGATACCCAGGAGTGAGTTACAGACTGGAATCTAATCGAGGGGTTCAGGGTGGTTTATATATGGAATAACAGATACCCGGGAGTGAGTTACAGACTGGAATCTAATCGAGGGGTTCGGGGTGGTTTATATATAGAATAACAGATACCCAGGAGTGAGTTACAGACAGGAATCTAATCGAGGGGTTTGGGGTGGTTTATATATAGAATAACAGATACCCGGGAGTGAGTTACAGACTGGAATCTAATCGAGGGGTTTGGGGTGGTTTATATATAGAATAACAGATACCCAGGAGTGAGTTACAGACAGGAATCTAATCGAGGGGTTTGGGGTGGTTGATATATAGAATAACAGATACCCGGGAGTGAGTTACAGACTGGAATCTAATCGAGGGGTTCGGGGTGGTTTATATGTAGAATAACAGATACCCGGGAGTGAGTTACAGACTGGAATCTAATCGAGGGGTTCGGGGTGGTTTATATATAGAATAACAGATACCCAGGAGTGAGTTACAGACAGGAATCTAATCGAGGGGTTTGGGGTGGTTTATATATAGAATAACAGATACCCAGGAGTGAGTTACAGACAGGAATCTAATCGAGGGGTTTGGGGTGGTTTATATATAGAATAACAGATACCCGGGAGTGAGTTACAGACTGGAATCTAATCGAGGGGTTCGGGGTGGTTTATATGTAGAATAACAGATACCCGGGAGTGAGTTACAGACAGGAATCTAATCGAGGGGTTCAGGGTCGTTTATATATAGAATAACAGATACCCGGGAGTGAGTTACAGACTGGAATCTAATCGAGGGGTTCAGGGTGGTTTATATATAGAATAACAGATACCCAGGAGTGAGTTACAGACTGTAGTCTAATCGAGGGGTTCGGGATGGTTTATATATAGAATAACAGATACCTGGGAGTGAGTTACAGACTGGAATCGAATCGAGGGGTTTGGGGTGGTTTATATATTGAATAACAGATACCCGGGAGTGAGTTATGGACTGGAATCTAATCGAGGGGTTCGGGGTGGTTTATATATAGAATAACAGATAACCGGGAGTGAGTTACAGACTGGAATCTAATCGAGGGGTTCAGGGTGGTTTATAGATAGAATAACAGATACCCAGGAGTGAGTTACAGACTGTAGTCTAATCGAGGGGTTCGGGATGGTTTATATATAGAATAACAGATACCTGGGAGTGAGTTACAGACTGGAATCGAATCGAGGGGTTTGGGGTGGTTTATATATTGAATAACAGATACCCGGGAGTGAGTTATGGACTGGAATCTAATCGAGGGGTTCGGGGTGGTTTATATATAGAATAACAGATAACCGGGAGTGAGTTACAGACTGGAATCTAATCGAGGGGTTTGGGGTGGTTTATATATCGAATAACAGATACCCGGGAGTGAGTTACAGACTGGAATCTAATCGAGGGGTTCGGGGTGGTTTATATAGAGAATATCAGATACCCGGGAGTGAGTTCCAGACTGGAATCTAATCGAGGGGTTCAGGGTGGTTTATATATAGAATTACAGATACCCGGGAGTGAGTTACAGACTGGAATCTAATCGAGGGGTTCGGGGTGGTTTATATATAGAACAACAGATACCCGGGAGTGAGTTACAGACTGGAATCTAATCGAGGGGTTCAGGGTGGTTTATATATAGAATAACAGATACCCGGGAGTGAGTTACAGACTGGAATCTAATCGAGGGGTTCGGGGTGATTTATATATAGACTAACAGATACCCAGGAGTGAGTTACAGACTGGAGTCTAATCGAGGGGTTCGGGGTGGTTTATACATAGAATAACAGATACCCGGGAGTGAGTTACAGACTGGAATCTAATCGAAGGGTTCAGGGTGGTTTATATATAGAATAACAGATACCTGGGAGTGTGTTACAGACTGGAATCTAATTGAGGGGTACGGGGTGGTTTATATACAGAATAACAGATACCCAGGAGTGAGTTACAGACTGGAGTCCAATCGAGGGGTTCGGGGTGGTTTATATATAGAATAACAGATACCCGGGAGTGAGTTACAGACTGGAATCTAATCGAGGGGTTCAGGGTGGTTTATATATAAGACCATAAGACCATAAGACATAGGAGCGGAAGTAAGGCCATTCGGCCCATCGAGTCCACTCCACCATTCAATCATGGTTGATTTCAACTCCATTTACCCGCTCTCTCCCCATAGCCCTTAATTCCTCGAGTTACAGACTGTAGTCTAATCGAGGGGTTCGGGATGGTTTATATATAGAATAACAGATACCTGGGAGTGAGTTACAGACTGGAATCGAATCGAGCGGTTTGGGGTGGTTTATATATTGAATAACAGATACCCGGGAGTGAGTTATGGACTGGAATCTAATCGAGGGGTTCGGGGTGGTTTATATATAGAATAACAGATAACCGGGAGTGAGTTACAGACTGGAATCTAATCGAGGGGTTTGGGGTGGTTTATATATCGAATAACAGATACCCGGGAGTGAGTTACAGACTGGAATCTAATCGAGGGGTTCGGGGTGGTTTATATAGAGAATATCAGATACCCGGGAGTGAGTTCCAGACTGGAATCTAATCGAGGGGTTCAGGGTGGTTTATATATAGAATTACAGATACCCGGGAGTGAGTTACAGACTGGAATCTAATCGAGGGGTTCGGGGTGGTTTATATATAGAACAACAGATACCCGGGAGTGAGTTACAGACTGGAATCTAATCGAGGGGTTCAGGGTGGTTTATATATAGAATAACAGATACCTGGGAGTGTGTTACAGACTGGAATCTAATTGAGGGGTACGGGGTGGTTTATATACAGAATAACAGATACCCAGGAGTGAGTTACAGACTGGAGTCCAATCGAGGGGTTCGGGGTGGTTTATATATAGAATAACAGATACCCGGGAGTGAGTTACAGACTGGAATCTAATCGAGGGGTTTGGGGTGGTTTATTTATTGAATAACAGATACCCGGTCGTGAGTTACCGACTGGAATCTAATCGAGGGGTTCGGGGTGGTTTATATATAGAATAACAGATACCCGGGAGTGAGTTACAGACTGGAATCTAATCGAGGGGTTTGGGGTGGTTTATATATCGAATAACAGATACCCGGGAGTGAGTTACAGACTGGAATCTAATCGAGGGTTTCGGGGTGGTTTATATAGAGAATATCAGATACCCAGGAGTGAGTTACAGACTGTAGTCTAATCGAGGGGTTCGGGATGGTTTATATATAGAATAACAGATACCCGGGAGTGAGTTACAGACTGGAATCGAATCGAGGGGTTTGGGGTGGTTTATATATTGAATAACAGATACCCGGGAGTGAGTTATGGACTGGAATCTAATCGAGGGGTTCGGGGTGGTTTATATATAGAATAACAGATAACCGGGAGTGAGTTCCAGACTGGAATCTAATCGAGGGGTTCGGTGTGGTTTATATACAGAATAACTGATACCCGGGAGTGAGTTACAGACTGGAATCTAATCGAGTGGTTCGGTGTGGTTTATATACAGAATAACAGATACCCGGGAGTGAGTTACAGACTGGAATCTAATCGAGTGGTTCGGTGTGGTTTATATACAGAATAACAGATACCCGGGAGTGAGTTACAGACTGGAATCTAATCGAGGGGTTCGGGGTGGTTTATATATAGAATAACAGATACCCGGGAGTGAGTTACAGACTGGAATCTAATCGAGGGGTTCAGGGTGGTTTGTATATAGAATAACAGATACCCGGGAGTGAGTTACAGACTGGAATCTAATCGAGGGGTTCAGGGTGGTTTATATATAGCATAACAGATACCCGGGAGTGAGTTACAGACTGGAATCTAATCGAGGGGTTCGGGGTGGTTTATATATAGCATAACAGATACCCGGGAGTGAGTTACAGACTGGAATCTAATCGAGGGGTTCAGGGTGGTTTATATATAGAATAACAGATACCCGGGAGTGAGTTACAGACTGGAATCTAATCGAGGGGTTCAGGGTGGTTTATATATAGCATAACAGATACCCGGGAGTGAGTTACAGACTGGAATCTAATCGAGCGGTTCGGGGTGGTTTATATAGAGAAGAACAGATACCCGGGAGTGAGTTACAGACTGGAATCTAATCGAGGGGTTCAGGGTGGTTTATATATAGAATAACAGATACCCGGGAGTGAGTTACAGACTGGAATCTAATCGAGTGGTTCAGGGTGGTTTATATATAGAATAACAGATACCCGGGAGTGAGTTACAGACTGGAGTCTAATCGAGGGGTTCGGGGTGGTTTATATATAGAATAACAGATACCCGGGAGTGAGTTACAGACTGGAATCTAATCGAGGGGTTCGGGGTGGTTTATATAGAGAAGAACAGATACCCGGGAGTGAGTTACAGACTGGAATCTAATCGAAGGGTTCAGGGTGGTTTATATAGAGAATAACATATACCCGGGAGTGAGTTACAGGCTGGAATCCAAGCGAGGGGTTCGGGGTGGTTTATATATAGAATAACATATACCCGGGAGTGCGTTACAGGCTGGAATCTAATCGAGGTGTTCGGGGTGGTTTACATATAGAATAACAGATACCCGGGAGTGAGTTACAGACTGGAATCTAATCAAGGGGTTCAGGGTGGTTTATATATAGAATAACAGATACCCAGGAGTGAGTTACAGACTGGAATCTAATCGAGGGGTTCAGGGTGGTTTATATATAGAATAACAGATACCCGGGAGTGAGTTACAGACTGGAATCTAATCGAAGGGTTCAGGGTGGTTTATATCGAGAAGAACAGATACCCGGGAGTGAGTTACAGACTGGAATCTAATCGAAGGGTTCAGGGTGGTTTATACAGAGAATAACATATACCCGGGAGTGAGTTACAGGCTGGAATCCAATCGAGGGGTTCGGGGTGGTTTATATATAGAATAACATATACCCGGGAGTGCGTTACAGGCTGGAATCTAATCGAGGTGTTCGGGGTGGTTTATATATAGAATAACAGATACCCGGGAGTGAGTTACAGACTGGAATCTAATCGAGGGGTTCAGGGTGGTTTATATATAGAATAACATATACCCGGGAGTGCGTTACAGGCTGGAATCTAATCGAGGGGTTCAGGGTGGTTTATATATAGAATAACAGATACCCAGGAGTGAGTTACAGACTGGAATCTAATCGAGGGGTTCAGGGTGGTTTATATATGGAATAACAGATACCCGGGAGTGAGTTACAGACTGGAATCTAATCGAGGGGTTCGGGGTGGTTTATATATAGAATAACAGATACCCAGGAGTGAGTTACAGACAGGAATCTAATCGAGGGGTTTCGGGTGGTTTATATATAGAATAACAGATACCCGGGAGTGAGTTACAGACTGGAATCTAATCGAGGGGTTCGGGGTGGTTTATATGTAGAATAACAGATTCCCGGGAGTGAGTTACAGACTGGAATCTAATCGAGGGGTTCGGGTTGGTTTATATATAGAATAACAGATACCCAGGAGTGAGTTACAGACAGGAATCTAATCGAGGGGTTTGGGGTGGTTTATATATAGAATAACAGATACCCAGGAGTGAGTTACAGACAGGAATCTAATCGAGGGGTTTGGGGTGGTTTATATATAGAATAACAGATACCCGGGAGTGAGTTACAGACTGGAATCTAATCGAGGGGTTTGGGGTGGTTTATATGTAGAATAACAGATACCCGGGAGTGAGTTACAGACAGGAATCTAATCGAGGGGTTCAGGGTCGTTTATATATAGAATAACAGATACCCGGGAGTGAGTTACAGACTGGAATCTAATCGAGGGGTTCAGGGTGGTTTATATATAGAATAACAGATGCCCAGGAGTGAGTTACAGACTGTAGTCTAATCGAGGGGTTCGGGATGGTTTATATATAGAATAACAGATACCCGGGAGTGAGTTACAGACTGGAATCTAATCGAGCGGTTCGGGGTGGTTTATATAGAGAAGAACAGATACCCGGGAGTGAGTTACAGACTGGAATCTAATCGAGGGGTTCAGGGTGGTTTATATATAGAATAACAGATACCCGGGAGTGAGTTACAGACTGGAATCTAATCGAGTGGTTCAGGGTGGTTTATATATAGAATAACAGATACCCGGGAGTGAGTTACAGACTGGAGTCTAATCGAGGGGTTCGGGGTGGTTTATATATAGAATAACAGATACCCGGGAGTGAGTTACAGACTGGAATCTAATCGAGGGGTTCGGGGTGGTTTATATAGAGAAGAACAGATACCCGGGAGTGAGTTACAGACTGGAATCTAATCGAAGGGTTCAGGGTGGTTTATATAGAGAATAACATATACCCGGGAGTGAGTTACAGGCTGGAATCCAAGCGAGGGGTTCGGGGTGGTTTATATATAGAATAACATATACCCGGGAGTGCGTTACAGGCTGGAATCTAATCGAGGTGTTCGGGGTGGTTTACATATAGAATAACAGATACCCGGGAGTGAGTTACAGACTGGAATCTAATCAAGGGGTTCAGGGTGGTTTATATATAGAATAACAGATACCCAGGAGTGAGTTACAGACTGGAATCTAATCGAGGGGTTCAGGGTGGTTTATATATAGAATAACAGATACCCGGGAGTGAGTTACAGACTGGAATCTAATCGAAGGGTTCAGGGTGGTTTATATCGAGAAGAACAGATACCCGGGAGTGAGTTACAGACTGGAATCTAATCGAAGGGTTCAGGGTGGTTTATACAGAGAATAACATATACCCGGGAGTGAGTTACAGGCTGGAATCCAATCGAGGGGTTCGGGGTGGTTTATATATAGAATAACATATACCCGGGAGTGCGTTACAGGCTGGAATCTAATCGAGGTGTTCGGGGTGGTTTATATATAGAATAACAGATACCCGGGAGTGAGTTACAGACTGGAATCTAATCGAGGGGTTCAGGGTGGTTTATATATAGAATAACATATACCCGGGAGTGCGTTACAGGCTGGAATCTAATCGAGGGGTTCAGGGTGGTTTATATATAGAATAACAGATACCCAGGAGTGAGTTACAGACTGGAATCTAATCGAGGGGTTCAGGGTGGTTTATATATGGAATAACAGATACCCGGGAGTGAGTTACAGACTGGAATCTAATCGAGGGGTTCGGGGTGGTTTATATATAGAATAACAGATACCCAGGAGTGAGTTACAGACAGGAATCTAATCGAGGGGTTTCGGGTGGTTTATATATAGAATAACAGATACCCGGGAGTGAGTTACAGACTGGAATCTAATCGAGGGGTTCGGGGTGGTTTATATGTAGAATAACAGATTCCCGGGAGTGAGTTACAGACTGGAATCTAATCGAGGGGTTCGGGTTGGTTTATATATAGAATAACAGATACCCAGGAGTGAGTTACAGACAGGAATCTAATCGAGGGGTTTGGGGTGGTTTATATATAGAATAACAGATACCCAGGAGTGAGTTACAGACAGGAATCTAATCGAGGGGTTTGGGGTGGTTTATATATAGAATAACAGATACCCGGGAGTGAGTTACAGACTGGAATCTAATCGAGGGGTTTGGGGTGGTTTATATGTAGAATAACAGATACCCGGGAGTGAGTTACAGACAGGAATCTAATCGAGGGGTTCAGGGTCGTTTATATATAGAATAACAGATACCCGGGAGTGAGTTACAGACTGGAATCTAATCGAGGGGTTCAGGGTGGTTTATATATAGAATAACAGATGCCCAGGAGTGAGTTACAGACTGTAGTCTAATCGAGGGGTTCGGGATGGTTTATATATAGAATAACAGATACCTGGGAGTGAGTTACAGACTGGAATCGAATCGAGGGGTTTGGGGTGGTTTATATATTGAATAACAGATACCCGGGAGTGAGTTATGGACTGGAATCTAATCGAGGGGTTTGGGGTGGTTTATATATAGAATAACAGATAACCGGGAGTGAGTTACAGACTGGAATCTAATCGAGGGGTTCAGGGTGGTTTATAGATAGAATAACAGATACCCAGGAGTGAGTTACAGACTGTAGTCTAATCGAGGGGTTCGGGATGGTTTATATATAGAATAACAGATACCTGGGAGTGAGTTACAGACTGGAATCGAATCGAGGGGTTTGGGGTGGTTTATATATTGAATAACAGATACCCGGGAGTGAGTTATGGACTGGAATCTAATCGAGGGGTTCGGGGTGGTTTATATATAGAATAACAGATAACCGGGAGTGAGTTACAGACTGGAATCTAATCGAGGGGTTTGGGGTGGTTTATATATCGAATAACAGATACCCGGGAGTGAGTTACAGACTGGAATCTAATCGAGGGGTTCGGGGTGGTTTATATAGAGAATATCAGATACCCGGGAGTGAGTTCCAGACTGGAATCTAATCGAGGGGTTCAGGGTGGTTTATATATAGAATTACAGATACCCGGGAGTGAGTTACAGACTGGAATCTAATCGAGGGGTTCGGGGTGGTTTATATATAGAACAACAGATACCCGGGAGTGAGTTACAGACTGGAATCTAATCGAGGGGTTCAGGGTGGTTTATATATAGAATAACAGATACCCGGGAGTGAGTTACAGACTGGAATCTAATCGAGGGGTTCGGGGTGATTTATATATAGACTAACAGATACCCAGGAGTGAGTTACAGACTGGAGTCTAATCGAGGGGTTCGGGGTGGTTTATACATAGAATAACAGATACCCGGGAGTGAGTTACAGACTGGAATCTAATCGAAGGGTTCAGGGTGGTTTATATATAGAATAACAGATACCTGGGAGTGTGTTACAGACTGGAATCTAATTGAGGGGTACGGGGTGGTTTATATACAGAATAACAGATACCCAGGAGTGAGTTTCAGACTGGAGTCCAATCGAGGGGTTCGGGGTGGTTTATATATAGAATAACAGATACCCGGGAGTGAGTTACAGACTGGAATCTAATCGAGGGGTTCAGGGTGGTTTATATATAAGACCATAAGACCATAAGACATAGGAGCGGAAGTAAGGCCATTCGGCCCATCGAGTCCACTCCACCATTCAATCATGGTTGATTTCAACTCCATTTACCCGCTCTCTCCCCATAGCCCTTAATTCCTCGAGTTACAGACTGTAGTCTAATCGAGGGGTTCGGGATGGTTTATATATAGAATAACAGATACCTGGGAGTGAGTTACAGACTGGAATCGAATCGAGCGGTTTGGGGTGGTTTATATATTGAATAACAGATACCCGGGAGTGAGTTATGGACTGGAATCTAATCGAGGGGTTCGGGGTGGTTTATATATAGAATAACAGATACCGGGAGTGAGTTACAGACTGGAATCTAATCGAGGGGTTTGGGGTGGTTTATATATCGAATAACAGATACCCGGGAGTGAGTTACAGACTGGAATCTAATCGAGGGGTTCGGGGTGGTTTATATAGAGAATATCAGATACCCGGGAGTGAGTTCCAGACTGGAATCTAATCGAGGGGTTCAGGGTGGTTTATATATAGAATTACAGATACCCGGGAGTGAGTTACAGACTGGAATCTAATCGAGGGGTTCGGGGTGGTTTATATATAGAACAACAGATACCCGGGAGTGAGTTACAGACTGGAATCTAATCGAGGGGTTCAGGGTGGTTTATATATAGAATAACAGATACCCGGGAGTGAGTTACAGACTGGAATCTAATCGAGGGGTTCGGGGTGATTTATATATAGACTAACAGATACCCAGGAGTGAGTTACAGACTGGAGTCTAATCGAGGGGTTCGGGGTGGTTTATATATAGAATTACAGATACCCGGGAGTGAGTTACAGACTGGAATCTAATCGAAGGGTTCAGGGTGGTTTATATATAGAATAACAGATACCTGGGAGTGTGTTACAGACTGGAATCTAATCGAGGGGTACGGGGTGGTCTATATACAGAATAACAGATACCCAGGAGTGAGTTACAGACTGGAGTCCAATCGAGGGGTTCGGGGTGGTTTATATATAGAATAACAGATACCCGGGAGTGAGTTACAGACTGGAATCTAATCGAGGGGTTTGGGGTGGTTTATTTATTGAATAACAGATACCCGGTCGTGAGTTACCGACTGGAATCTAATCGAGGGGTTCGGGGTGGTTTATATATAGAATAACAGATACCCGGGAGTGAGTTACAGACTGGAATCTAATCGAGGGGTTTGGGGTGGTTTATATATCGAATAACAGATACCCGGGAGTGAGTTACAGACTGGAATCTAATCGAGGGGTTCGGGGTGGTTTATATAGAGAATATCAGATACCCAGGAGTGAGTTACAGACTGTAGTCTAATCGAGGGGTTCGGGATGGTTTATATATAGAATAACAGATACCCGGGAGTGAGTTACAGACTGGAATCGAATCGAGGGGTTTGGGGTGGTTTATATATTGAATAACAGATACCCGGGAGTGAGTTATGGACTGGAATCTAATCGAGGGGTTCGGGGTGGTTTATATATAGAATAACAGATAACCGGGAGTGAGTTCCAGACTGGAATCTAATCGAGGGGTTCGGTGTGGTTTATATACAGAATAACTGATACCCGGGAGTGAGTTACAGACTGGAATCTAATCGAGTGGTTCGGTGTGGTTTATATACAGAATAACAGATACCCGGGAGTGAGTTACAGACTGGAATCTAATCGAGTGGTTCGGTGTGGTTTATATACAGAATAACAGATACCCGGGAGTGAGTTACAGACTGGAATCTAATCGAGGGGTTCGGGGTGGTTTATATATAGAATAACAGATACCCGGGAGTGAGTTACAGACTGGAATCTAATCGAGGGGTTCAGGGTGGTTTGTATATAGAATAACAGATACCCGGGAGTGAGTTACAGACTGGAATCTAATCGAGGGGTTCAGGGTGGTTTATATATAGCATAACAGATACCCGGGAGTGAGTTACAGACTGGAATCTAATCGAGGGGTTCGGGGTGGTTTATATATAGCATAACAGATACCCGGGAGTGAGTTACAGACTGGAATCTAATCGAGGGGTTCAGGGTGGTTTATATATAGAATAACAGATACCCGGGAGTGAGTTACAGACTGGAATCTAATCGAGGGGTTCAGGGTGGTTTATATCTCGCATAACAGATACCCGGGAGTGAGTTACAGACTGGAATCTAATCGAGCGGTTCGGGGTGGTTTATATAGAGAAGAACAGATACCCGGGAGTGAGTTACAGACTGGAATCTAATCGAGGGGTTCAGGGTGGTTTATATATAGAATAACAGATACCCGGGAGTGAGTTACAGACTGGAATCTAATCGAGTGGTTCAGGGTGGTTTATATATAGAATAACAGATACCCGGGAGTGAGTTACAGACTGGAGTCTAATCGAGGGGTTCGGGGTGGTTTATATATAGAATAACAGATACCCGGGAGTGAGTTACAGACTGGAATCTAATCGAGGGGTTCGGGGTGGTTTATATAGAGAAGAACAGATACCCGGGAGTGAGTTACAGACTGGAATCTAATCGAAGGGTTCAGGGTGGTTTATATAGAGAATAACATATACCCGGGAGTGAGTTACAGGCTGGAATCCAATCGAGGGGTTCGGGGTGGTTTATATATAGAATAACATATACCCGGGAGTGCGTTACAGGCTGGAATCTAATCGAGGTGTTCGGGGTGGTTTACATATAGAATAACAGATACCCGGGAGTGAGTTACAGACTGGAATCTAATCAAGGGGTTCAGGGTGGTTTATATATAGAATAACAGATACCCAGGAGTGAGTTACAGACTGGAATCTAATCGAGGGGTTCAGGGTGGTTTATATATAGAATAACAGATACCCGGGAGTGAGTTACAGACTGGAATCTAATCGAAGGGTTCAGGGTGGTTTATATAGAGAAGAACAGATACCCGGGAGTGAGTTACAGACTGGAATCTAATCGAAGGGTTCAGGGTGGTTTATACAGAGAATAACATATACCCGGGAGTGAGTTACAGGCTGGAATCCAATCGAGGGGTTCGGGGTGGTTTATATATAGAATAACATATACCCGGGAGTGAGTTACAGGCTGGAATCCAATCGAGGGGTTCGGGGTGGTTTATATATAGAATAACAGATACCCGGGAGTGAGTTACAGACTGGAATCTAATCGAGGGGTTCAGGGTGGTTTATATATAGAATAACATATACCCGGGAGTGCGTTACAGGCTGGAATCTAATCGAGGTGTTCGGGGTGGTTTATATATAGAATAACAGATACCCGGGAGTGAGTTACAGACTGGAATCTAATCGAGGGGTTCAGGGTGGTTTATATATAGAATAACATATACCCGGGAGTGCGTTACAGGCTGGAATCTAATCGAGGGGTTCAGGGTGGTTTATATATAGAATAACAGATACCCAGGAGTGAGTTACAGACTGGAATCTAATCGAGGGGTTCAGGGTGGTTTATATATGGAATAACAGATACCCGGGAGTGAGTTACAGACTGGAATCTAATCGAGGGGTTCGGGGTGGTTTATATATAGAATAACAGATACCCAGGAGTGAGTTACAGACAGGAATCTAATCGAGGGGTTTGGGGTGGTTTATATATAGAATAACAGATACCCGGGAGTGAGTTACAGACTGGAATCTAATCGAGGGGTTTGGGGTGGTTTATATATAGAATAACAGATACCCAGGAGTGAGTTACAGACAGGAATCTAATCGAGGGGTTTGGGGTGGTTTATATATAGAATAACAGATACCCGGGAGTGAGTTACAGACTGGAATCTAATCGAGGGGTTCGGGGTGGTTTATATGTAGAATAACAGATACCCGGGAGTGAGTTACAGACTGGAATCTAATCGAGGGG
This sequence comes from Mustelus asterias, assembly GCF_964213995.1. Lineage (NCBI taxonomy): Eukaryota > Metazoa > Chordata > Chondrichthyes > Carcharhiniformes > Triakidae > Mustelus > Mustelus asterias. Next base: position 33,343 of record NW_027590962.1, read on the forward strand.
TTCGGGATGGTTTATATATAGAATAACAGATACCCAGGAGTGAGTTACAGACAGGAATCTAATCGAGGGGTTTGGGGTGGTTTATATATAGAATAACAGATACCCAGGAGTGAGTTACAGACAGGAATCTAATCGAGGGGTTTGGGGTGGTTTATATATAGAATAACAGATACCCGGGAGTGAGTTACAGACTGGAATCTAATCGAGGGGTTCGGGGTGGTTTATATGTAGAATAACAGATACCCGGGAGTGAGTTACAGACAGGAATCTAATCGAGGGGTTCAGGGTCGTTTATATATAGAATAACAGATACCCGGGAGTGAGTTACAGACTGGAATCTAATCGAGGGGTTCAGGGTGGTTTATATATAGAATAACAGATACCCAGGAGTGAGTTACAGACTGTAGTCTAATCGAGGGGTTCGGGATGGTTTATATATAGAATAACAGATACCTGGGAGTGAGTTACAGACTGGAATCGAATCGAGGGGTTTGGGGTGGTTTATATATTGAATAACAGATACCCGGGAGTGAGTTATGGACTGGAATCTAATCGAGGGGTTCAGGGTGGTTTATATATAGAATAACAGATACCCAGGAGTGAGTTACAGACTGTAGTCTAATCGAGGGGTTCGGGATGGTTTATATATAGAATAACAGATACCTGGGAGTGAGTTACAGACTGGAATCGAATCGAGGGGTTTGGAGTGGTTTATATATTGAATAACAGATACCCGGGAGTGAGTTATGGACTGGAATCTAATCGAGGGGTTCGGGGTGGTTTATATATAGAATAACAGATAACCGGGAGTGAGTTACAGACTGGAATCTAATCGAGGGGTTCAGGGTGGTTTATAGATAGAATAACAGATACCCAGGAGTGAGTTACAGACTGTAGTCTAATCGAGGGGTTCGGGATGGTTTATATATAGAATAACAGATACCTGGGAGTGAGTTACAGACTGGAATCGAATCGAGGGGTTTGGGGTGGTTTATATATTGAATAACAGATACCCGGGAGTGAGTTATGGACTGGAACCTAATCGAGGGGTTCGGGGTGGTTTATATATAGAATAACAGATAACCGGGAGTGAGTTACAGACTGGAATCTAATCGAGGGGTTTGGGGTGGTTTATATATCGAATAACAGATACCCGGGAGTGAGTTACAGACTGGAATCTAATCGAGGGGTTCGGGGTAGTTTATATAGAGAATATCAGATACCCGGGAGTGAGTTCCAGACTGGAATCTAATCGAGGGGTTCAGGGTGGTTTATATATAGAATTACAGATACCCGGGAGTGAGTTACAGACTGGAATCTAATCGAGGGGTTCGGGGTGGTTTATATATAGAACAACAGATACCCGGGAGTGAGTTACAGACTGGAATCTAATCGAGGGGTTCAGGGTGGTTTATATATAGAATAACAGATACCCGGGAGTGAGTTACAGACTGGAATCTAATCGAGGGGTTCGGGGTGATTTATATATAGACTAACAGATACCCAGGAGTGAGTTACAGACTGGAGTCTAATCGAGGGGTTCGGGGTGGTTTATACATAGAATAACAGATACCCGGGAGTGAGTTACAGACTGGAATCTAATCGAAGGGTTCAGGGTGGTTTATATATAGAATAACAGATACCTGGGAGTGTGTTACAGACTGGAATCTAATTGAGGGGTACGGGGTGGTTTATATACAGAATAACAGATACCCAGGAGTGAGTTACAGACTGGAGTCCAATCGAGGGGTTCGGGGTGGTTTATATATAGAATAACAGATACCCGGGAGTGAGTTACAGACTGGAATCTAATCGAGGGGTTCAGGGTGGTTTATATATAAGACCATAAGACCATAAGACATAGGAGCGGAAGTAAGGCCATTCGGCCCATCGAGTCCACTCCACCATTCAATCATGGTTGATTTCAACTCCATTTACCCGCTCTCTCCCCATAGCCCTTAATTCCTCGAGTTACAGACTGTAGTCTAATCGAGGGGTTCGGGATGGTTTATATATAGAATAACAGATACCTGGGAGTGAGTTACAGACTGGAATCGAATCGAGCGGTTTGGGGTGGTTTATATATTGAATAACAGATACCCGGGAGTGAGTTATGGACTGGAATCTAATCGAGGGGTTCGGGGTGGTTTATATATAGAATAACAGATAACCGGGAGTGAGTTACAGACTGGAATCTAATCGAGGGGTTTGGGGTGGTTTATATATCGAATAACAGATACCCGGGAGTGAGTTACAGACTGGAATCTAATCGAGGGGTTCGGGGTGGTTTATATAGAGAATATCAGATACCCGGGAGTGAGTTCCAGACTGGAATCTAATCGAGGGGTTCAGGGTGGTTTATATATAGAATTACAGATACCCGGGAGTGAGTTACAGACTGGAATCTAATCGAGGGGTTCGGGGTGGTTTATATATAGAACAACAGATACCCGGGAGTGAGTTACAGACTGGAATCTAATCGAGGTGTTCGGGGTGGTTTACATATAGAATAACAGATACCCGGGAGTGAGTTACAGACTGGAATCTAATCAAGGGGTTCAGGGTGGTTTATATATAGAATAACAGATACCCAGGAGTGAGTTACAGACTGGAATCTAATCGAGGGGTTCAGGGTGGTTTATATATAGAATAACAGATACCCGGGAGTGAGTTACAGACTGGAATCTAATCGAAGGGTTCAGGGTGGTTTATATAGAGAAGAACAGATACCCGGGAGTGAGTTACAGACTGGAATCTAATCGAAGGGTTCAGGGTGGTTTATACAGAGAATAACATATACCCGGGAGTGAGTTACAGGCTGGAATCCAATCGAGGGGTTCGGGGTGGTTTATATATAGAATAACATATACCCGGGAGTGAGTTACAGGCTGGAATCCAATCGAGGGGTTCGGGGTGGTTTATATATAGAATAACAGATACCCGGGAGTGAGTTACAGACTGGAATCTAATCGAGGGGTTCAGGGTGGTTTATATATAGAATAACATATACCCGGGAGTGCGTTACAGGCTGGAATCTAATCGAGGTGTTCGGGGTGGTTTATATATAGAATAACAGATACCCGGGAGTGAGTTACAGACTGGAATCTAATCGAGGGGTTCAGGGTGGTTTATATATAGAATAACATATACCCGGGAGTGCGTTACAGGCTGGAATCTAATCGAGGGGTTCAGGGTGGTTTATATATAGAATAACAGATACCCAGGAGTGAGTTACAGACTGGAATCTAATCGAGGGGTTCAGGGTGGTTTATATATGGAATAACAGATACCCGGGAGTGAGTTACAGACTGGAATCTAATCGAGGGGTTCGGGGTGGTTTATATATAGAATAACAGATACCCAGGAGTGAGTTACAGACAGGAATCTAATCGAGGGGTTTGGGGTGGTTTATATATAGAATAACAGATACCCGGGAGTGAGTTACAGACTGGAATCTAATCGAGGGGTTTGGGGTGGTTTATATATAGAATAACAGATACCCAGGAGTGAGTTACAGACAGGAATCTAATCGAGGGGTTTGGGGTGGTTTATATATAGAATAACAGATACCCGGGAGTGAGTTACAGACTGGAATCTAATCGAGGGGTTCGGGGTGGTTTATATGTAGAATAACAGATACCCGGGAGTGAGTTACAGACTGGAATCTAATCGAGGGGTTCGGGATGGTTTATATATAGAATAACAGATACCCAGGAGTGAGTTACAGACAGGAATCTAATCGAGGGGTTTGGGGTGGTTTATATATAGAATAACAGATACCCAGGAGTGAGTTACAGACAGGAATCTAATCGAGGGGTTTGGGGTGGTTTATATATAGAATAACAGATACCCGGGAGTGAGTTACAGACTGGAATCTAATCGAGGGGTTCGGGGTGGTTTATATGTAGAATAACAGATACCCGGGAGTGAGTTACAGACAGGAATCTAATCGAGGGGTTCAGGGTCGTTTATATATAGAATAACAGATACCCGGGAGTGAGTTACAGACTGGAATCTAATCGAGGGGTTCAGGGTGGTTTATATATAGAATAACAGATACCCAGGAGTGAGTTACAGACTGTAGTCTAATCGAGGGGTTCGGGATGGTTTATATATAGAATAACAGATACCTGGGAGTGAGTTACAGACTGGAATCGAATCGAGGGGTTTGGGGTGGTTTATATATTGAATAACAGATACCCGGGAGTGAGTTATGGACTGGAATCTAATCGAGGGGTTCAGGGTGGTTTATATATAGAATAACAGATACCCAGGAGTGAGTTACAGACTGTAGTCTAATCGAGGGGTTCGGGATGGTTTATATATAGAATAACAGATACCTGGGAGTGAGTTACAGACTGGAATCGAATCGAGGGGTTTGGAGTGGTTTATATATTGAATAACAGATACCCGGGAGTGAGTTATGGACTGGAATCTAATCGAGGGGTTCGGGGTGGTTTATATATAGAATAACAGATAACCGGGAGTGAGTTACAGACTGGAATCTAATCGAGGGGTTCAGGGTGGTTTATAGATAGAATAACAGATACCCAGGAGTGAGTTACAGACTGTAGTCTAATCGAGGGGTTCGGGATGGTTTATATATAGAATAACAGATACCTGGGAGTGAGTTACAGACTGGAATCGAATCGAGGGGTTTGGGGTGGTTTATATATTGAATAACAGATACCCGGGAGTGAGTTATGGACTGGAACCTAATCGAGGGGTTCGGGGTGGTTTATATATAGAATAACAGATAACCGGGAGTGAGTTACAGACTGGAATCTAATCGAGGGGTTTGGGGTGGTTTATATATCGAATAACAGATACCCGGGAGTGAGTTACAGACTGGAATCTAATCGAGGGGTTCGGGGTAGTTTATATAGAGAATATCAGATACCCGGGAGTGAGTTCCAGACTGGAATCTAATCGAGGGGTTCAGGGTGGTTTATATATAGAATTACAGATACCCGGGAGTGAGTTACAGACTGGAATCTAATCGAGGGGTTCGGGGTGGTTTATATATAGAACAACAGATACCCGGGAGTGAGTTACAGACTGGAATCTAATCGAGGGGTTCAGGGTGGTTTATATATAGAATAACAGATACCCGGGAGTGAGTTACAGACTGGAATCTAATCGAGGGGTTCGGGGTGATTTATATATAGACTAACAGATACCCAGGAGTGAGTTACAGACTGGAGTCTAATCGAGGGGTTCGGGGTGGTTTATACATAGAATAACAGATACCCGGGAGTGAGTTACAGACTGGAATCTAATCGAAGGGTTCAGGGTGGTTTATATATAGAATAACAGATACCTGGGAGTGTGTTACAGACTGGAATCTAATTGAGGGGTACGGGGTGGTTTATATACAGAATAACAGATACCCAGGAGTGAGTTACAGACTGGAGTCCAATCGAGGGGTTCGGGGTGGTTTATATATAGAATAACAGATACCCGGGAGTGAGTTACAGACTGGAATCTAATCGAGGGGTTCAGGGTGGTTTATATATAAGACCATAAGACCATAAGACATAGGAGCGGAAGTAAGGCCATTCGGCCCATCGAGTCCACTCCACCATTCAATCATGGTTGATTTCAACTCCATTTACCCGCTCTCTCCCCATAGCCCTTAATTCCTCGAGTTACAGACTGTAGTCTAATCGAGGGGTTCGGGATGGTTTATATATAGAATAACAGATACCTGGGAGTGAGTTACAGACTGGAATCGAATCGAGCGGTTTGGGGTGGTTTATATATTGAATAACAGATACCCGGGAGTGAGTTATGGACTGGAATCTAATCGAGGGGTTCGGGGTGGTTTATATATAGAATAACAGATAACCGGGAGTGAGTTACAGACTGGAATCTAATCGAGGGGTTTGGGGTGGTTTATATATCGAATAACAGATACCCGGGAGTGAGTTACAGACTGGAATCTAATCGAGGGGTTCGGGGTGGTTTATATAGAGAATATCAGATACCCGGGAGTGAGTTCCAGACTGGAATCTAATCGAGGGGTTCAGGGTGGTTTATATATAGAATTACAGATACCCGGGAGTGAGTTACAGACTGGAATCTAATCGAGGGGTTCGGGGTGGTTTATATATAGAACAACAGATACCCGGGAGTGAGTTACAGACTGGAATCTAATCGAGGGGTTCAGGGTGGTTTATATATAGAATAACAGATACCTGGGAGTGTGTTACAGACTGGAATCTAATTGAGGGGTACGGGGTGGTTTATATACAGAATAACAGATACCCAGGAGTGAGTTACAGACTGGAGTCCAATCGAGGGGTTCGGGGTGGTTTATATATAGAATAACAGATACCCGGGAGTGAGTTACAGACTGGAATCTAATCGAGGGGTTTGGGGTGGTTTATTTATTGAATAACAGATACCCGGTCGTGAGTTACCGACTGGAATCTAATCGAGGGGTTCGGGGTGGTTAATATATAGAATAACAGATACCCGGGAGTGAGTTACAGACTGGAATCTAATCGAGGGGTTTGGGGTGGTTTATATATCGAATAACAGATACCCGGGAGTGAGTTACAGACTGGAATCTAATCGAGGGTTTCGGGGTGGTTTATATAGAGAATATCAGATACCCAGGAGTGAGTTACAGACTGTAGTCTAATCGAGGGGTTCGGGATGGTTTATATATAGAATAACAGATACCCGGGAGTGAGTTACAGACTGGAATCTAATCGAGCGGTTCGGGGTGGTTTATATAGAGAATAACAGATACCCGGGAGTGAGTTACAGACTGGAATCTAATCGAGTGGTTCAGGGTGGTTTATATATAGAATAACAGATACCCGGGAGTGAGTTACAGACTGGAGTCTAATCGAGGGGTTCGGGGTGGTTTATATATAGAATAACAGATACCCGGGAGTGAGTTACAGACTGGAATCTAATCGAGGGGTTCGGGGTGGTTTATATAGAGAAGAACAGATACCCGGGAGTGAGTTACAGACTGGAATCTAATCGAAGGGTTCAGGGTGGTTTATATAGAGAATAACATATACCCGGGAGTGAGTTACAGGCTGGAATCCAAGCGAGGGGTTCGGGGTGGTTTATATATAGAATAACATATACCCGGGAGTGCGTTACAGGCTGGAATCTAATCGAGGTGTTCGGGGTGGTTTACATATAGAATAACAGATACCCGGGAGTGAGTTACAGACTGGAATCTAATCAAGGGGTTCAGGGTGGTTTATATATAGAATAACAGATACCCAGGAGTGAGTTACAGACTGGAATCTAATCGAGGGGTTCAGGGTGGTTTATATATAGAATAACAGATACCCGGGAGTGAGTTACAGACTGGAATCTAATCGAAGGGTTCAGGGTGGTTTATATCGAGAAGAACAGATACCCGGGAGTGAGTTACAGACTGGAATCTAATCGAAGGGTTCAGGGTGGTTTATACAGAGAATAACATATACCCGGGAGTGAGTTACAGGCTGGAATCCAATCGAGGGGTTCGGGGTGGTTTATATATAGAATAACATATACCCGGGAGTGCGTTACAGGCTGGAATCTAATCGAGGTGTTCGGGGTGGTTTATATATAGAATAACAGATACCCGGGAGTGAGTTACAGACTGGAATCTAATCGAGGGGTTCAGGGTGGTTTATATATAGAATAACATATACCCGGGAGTGCGTTACAGGCTGGAATCTAATCGAGGGGTTCAGGGTGGTTTATATATAGAATAACAGATACCCAGGAGTGAGTTACAGACTGGAATCTAATCGAGGGGTTCAGGGTGGTTTATATATGGAATAACAGATACCCGGGAGTGAGTTACAGACTGGAATCTAATCGAGGGGTTCGGGGTGGTTTATATATAGAATAACAGATACCCAGGAGTGAGTTACAGACAGGAATCTAATCGAGGGGTTTCGGGTGGTTTATATATAGAATAACAGATACCCGGGAGTGAGTTACAGACTGGAATCTAATCGAGGGGTTCGGGGTGGTTTATATGTAGAATAACAGATTCCCGGGAGTGAGTTACAGACTGGAATCTAATCGAGGGGTTCGGGTTGGTTTATATATAGAATAACAGATACCCAGGAGTGAGTTACAGACAGGAATCTAATCGAGGGGTTTGGGGTGGTTTATATATAGAATAACAGATACCCAGGAGTGAGTTACAGACAGGAATCTAATCGAGGGGTTTGGGTGGTTTATATATAGAATAACAGATACCCGGGAGTGAGTTACAGACTGGAATCTAATCGAGGGGTTTGGGGTGGTTTATATGTAGAATAACAGATACCCGGGAGTGAGTTACAGACAGGAATCTAATCGAGGGGTTCAGGGTCGTTTATATATAGAATAACAGATACCCGGGAGTGAGTTACAGACTGGAATCTAATCGAGGGGTTCAGGGTGGTTTATATATAGAATAACAGATGCCCAGGAGTGAGTTACAGACTGTAGTCTAATCGAGGGGTTCGGGATGGTTTATATATAGAATAACAGATACCTGGGAGTGAGTTACAGACTGGAATCGAATCGAGGGGTTTGGGGTGGTTTATATATTGAATAACAGATACCCGGGAGTGAGTTATGGACTGGAATCTAATCGAGGGGTTCGGGGTGGTTTATATATAGAATAACAGATAACCGGGAGTGAGTTACAGACTGGAATCTAATCGAGGGGTTCAGGGTGGTTTATAGATAGAATAACAGATACCCAGGAGTGAGTTACAGACTGTAGTCTAATCGAGGGGTTCGGGATGGTTTATATATAGAATAACAGATACCTGGGAGTGAGTTACAGACTGGAATCTAATCGAGGGGTTCAGGGTGGTTTATATATAAGACCATAAGACCATAAGACATAGGAGCGGAAGTAAGGCCATTCGGCCCATCGAGTCCACTCCACCATTCAATCATGGTTGATTTCAACTCCATTTACCCGCTCTCTCCCCATAGCCCTTAATTCCTCGAGTTACAGACTGTAGTCTAATCGAGGGGTTCGGGATGGTTTATATATAGAATAACAGATACCTGGGAGTGAGTTACAGACTGGAATCGAATCGAGCGGTTTGGGGTGGTTTATATATTGAATAACAGATACCCGGGAGTGAGTTATGGACTGGAATCTAATCGAGGGGTTCGGGGTGGTTTATATATAGAATAACAGATAACCGGGAGTGAGTTACAGACTGGAATCTAATCGAGGGGTTTGGGGTGGTTTATATATCGAATAACAGATACCCGGGAGTGAGTTACAGACTGGAATCTAATCGAGGGGTTCGGGGTGGTTTATATAGAGAATATCAGATACCCGGGAGTGAGTTCCAGACTGGAATCTAATCGAGGGGTTCAGGGTGGTTTATATATAGAATTACAGATACCCGGGAGTGAGTTACAGACTGGAATCTAATCGAGGGGTTCGGGGTGGTTTATATATAGAACAACAGATACCCGGGAGTGAGTTACAGACTGGAATCTAATCGAGGGGTTCAGGGTGGTTTATATATAGAATAACAGATACCTGGGAGTGTGTTACAGACTGGAATCTAATTGAGGGGTACGGGGTGGTTTATATACAGAATAACAGATACCCAGGAGTGAGTTACAGACTGGAGTCCAATCGAGGGGTTCGGGGTGGTTTATATATAGAATAACAGATACCCGGGAGTGAGTTACAGACTGGAATCTAATCGAGGGGTTTGGGGTGGTTTATTTATTGAATAACAGATACCCGGTCGTGAGTTACCGACTGGAATCTAATCGAGGGGTTCGGGGTGGTTAATATATAAAATAACAGATACCCGGGAGTGAGTTACAGACTGGAATCTAATCGAGGGGTTTGGGGTGGTTTATATATCGAATAACAGATACCCGGGAGTGAGTTACAGACTGGAATCTAATCGAGGGTTTCGGGGTGGTTTATATAGAGAATATCAGATACCCAGGAGTGAGTTACAGACTGTAGTCTAATCGAGGGGTTCGGGATGGTTTATATATAGAATAACAGATACCCGGGAGTGAGTTACAGACTGGAATCTAATCGAGCGGTTCAGGGTGGTTTATATATAGAATAACAGATACCCGGGAGTGAGTTACAGACTGGAATCTAATCGAGGGGTTCGGGGTGATTTATATATAGACTAACAGATACCCAGGAGTGAGTTACAGACTGGAGTCTAATCGAGGGGTTCGGGGTGGTTTATATATAGAATTACAGATACCCGGGAGTGAGTTACAGACTGGAATCTAATCGAAGGGTTCAGGGTGGTTTATATATAGAATAACAGATACCTGGGAGTGTGTTACAGACTGGAATCTAATTGAGGGGTACGGGGTGGTTTATATACAGAATAACAGATACCCAGGAGTGAGTTACAGACTGGAGTCCAATCGAGGGGTTCGGGGTGGTTTATATATAGAATAACAGATACCCGGGAGTGAGTTACAGACTGGAATCTAATCGAGGGGTTTGGGGTGGTTTATTTATTGAATAACAGATACCCGGTCGTGAGTTACCGACTGGAATCTAATCGAGGGGTTCGGGGTGGTTTATATATAGAATAACAGATACCCGGGAGTGAGTTACAGACTGGAATCTAATCGAGGGGTTTGGGGTGGTTTATATATCGAATAACAGATACCCGGGAGTGAGTTACAGACTGGAATCTAATCGAGGGGTTCGGGGTGGTTTATATAGAGAATATCAGATACCCAGGAGTGAGTTACAGACTGTAGTCTAATCGAGGGGTTCGGGATGGTTTATATATAGAATAACAGATACCCGGGAGTGAGTTACAGACTGGAATCGAATCGAGGGGTTTGGGGTGGTTTATATATTGAATAACAGATACCCGGGAGTGAGTTATGGACTGGAATCTAATCGAGGGGTTCGGGGTGGTTTATATATAGAATAACAGATAACCGGGAGTGAGTTCCAGACTGGAATCTAATCGAGGGGTTCGGTGTGGTTTATATACAGAATAACTGATACCCGGGAGTGAGTTACAGACTGGAATCTAATCGAGTGGTTCGGTGTGGTTTATATACAGAATAACAGATACCCGGGAGTGAGTTACAGACTGGAATCTAATCGAGTGGTTCGGTGTGGTTTATATACAGAATAACAGATACCCGGGAGTGAGTTACAGACTGGAATCTAATCGAGGGGTTCGGGGTGGTTTATATATAGAATAACAGATACCCGGGAGTGAGTTACAGACTGGAATCTAATCGAGGGGTTCAGGGTGGTTTGTATATAGAATAACAGATACCCGGGAGTGAGTTACAGACTGGAATCTAATCGAGGGGTTCAGGGTGGTTTATATATAGCATAACAGATACCCGGGAGTGAGTTACAGACTGGAATCTAATCGAGGGGTTCGGGGTGGTTTATATATAGCATAACAGATACCCGGGAGTGAGTTACAGACTGGAATCTAATCGAGGGGTTCAGGGTGGTTTATATATAGAATAACAGATACCCGGGAGTGAGTTACAGACTGGAATCTAATCGAGGGGTTCAGGGTGGTTTATATCTCGCATAACAGATACCCGGGAGTGAGTTACAGACTGGAATCTAATCGAGCGGTTCGGGGTGGTTTATATAGAGAAGAACAGATACCCGGGAGTGAGTTACAGACTGGAATCTAATCGAGGGGTTCTGGGTGGTTTATATATAGAATAACAGATACCCGGGAGTGAGTTACAGACTGGAATCTAATCGAGTGGTTCAGGGTGGTTTATATATAGAATAACAGATACCCGGGAGTGAGTTACAGACTGGAGTCTAATCGAGGGGTTCGGGGTGGTTTATATATAGAATAACAGATACCCGGGAGTGAGTTACAGACTGGAATCTAATCGAGGGGTTCGGGGTGGTTTATATAGAGAAGAACAGATACCCGGGAGTGAGTTACAGACTGGAATCTAATCGAAGGGTTCAGGGTGGTTTATATAGAGAATAACATATACCCGGGAGTGAGTTACAGGCTGGAATCCAATCGAGGGGTTCGGGGTGGTTTATATATAGAATAACATATACCCGGGAGTGCGTTACAGGCTGGAATCTAATCGAGGTGTTCGGGGTGGTTTACATATAGAATAACAGATACCCGGGAGTGAGTTACAGACTGGAATCTAATCAAGGGGTTCAGGGTGGTTTATATATAGAATAACAGATACCCAGGAGTGAGTTACAGACTGGAATCTAATCGAGGGGTTCAGGGTGGTTTATATATAGAATAACAGATACCCGGGAGTGAGTTACAGACTGGAATCTAATCGAAGGGTTCAGGGTGGTTTATATAGAGAAGAACAGATACCCGGGAGTGAGTTACAGACTGGAATCTAATCGAAGGGTTCAGGGTGGTTTATACAGAGAATAACATATACCCGGGAGTGAGTTACAGGCTGGAATCCAATCGAGGGGTTCGGGGTGGTTTATATATAGAATAACATATACCCGGGAGTGAGTTACAGGCTGGAATCCAATCGAGGGGTTCGGGGTGGTTTATATATAGAATAACAGATACCCGGGAGTGAGTTACAGACTGGAATCTAATCGAGGGGTTCAGGGTGGTTTATATATAGAATAACATATACCCGGGAGTGCGTTACAGGCTGGAATCTAATCGAGGTGTTCGGGGTGGTTTATATATAGAATAACAGATACCCGGGAGTGAGTTACAGACTGGAATCTAATCGAGGGGTTCAGGGTGGTTTATATATAGAATAACATATACCCGGGAGTGCGTTACAGGCTGGAATCTAATCGAGGGGTTCAGGGTGGTTTATATATAGAATAACAGATACCCAGGAGTGAGTTACAGACTGGAATCTAATCGAGGGGTTCAGGGTGGTTTATATATGGAATAACAGATACCCGGGAGTGAGTTACAGACTGGAATCTAATCGAGGGGTTCGGGGTGGTTTATATATAGAATAACAGATACCCAGGAGTGAGTTACAGACAGGAATCTAATCGAGGGGTTTGGGGTGGTTTATATATAGAATAACAGATACCCGGGAGTGAGTTACAGACTGGAATCTAATCGAGGGGTTTGGGGTGGTTTATATATAGAATAACAGATACCCAGGAGTGAGTTACAGACAGGAATCTAATCGAGGGGTTTGGGGTGGTTTATATATAGAATAACAGATACCCGGGAGTGAGTTACAGACTGGAATCTAATCGAGGGGTTCGGGGTGGTTTATATGTAGAATAACAGATACCCGGGAGTGAGTTACAGACTGGAATCTAATCGAGGGGTTCGGGATGGTTTATATATAGAATAACAGATACCCAGGAGTGAGTTACAGACAGGAATCTAATCGAGGGGTTTGGGGTGGTTTATATATAGAATAACAGATACCCAGGAGTGAGTTACAGACAGGAATCTAATCGAGGGGTTTGGGGTGGTTTATATATAGAATAACAGATACCCGGGAGTGAGTTACAGACTGGAATCTAATCGAGGGGTTCGGGGTGGTTTATATGTAGAATAACAGATACCCGGGAGTGAGTTACAGACAGGAATCTAATCGAGGGGTTCAGGGTCGTTTATATATAGAATAACAGATACCCGGGAGTGAGTTACAGACTGGAATCTAATCGAGGGGTTCAGGGTGGTTTATATATAGAATAACAGATACCCAGGAGTGAGTTACAGACTGTAGTCTAATCGAGGGGTTCGGGATGGTTTATATATAGAATAACAGATACCTGGGAGTGAGTTACAGACTGGAATCGAATCGAGGGGTTTGGGGTGGTTTATATATTGAATAACAGATACCCGGGAGTGAGTTATGGACTGGAAACTAATCGAGGGGTTCGGGGTGGTTTATATATAGAATAACAGATAACCGGGAGTGAGTTACAGACTGGAATCTAATCGAGGGGTTCAGGGTGGTTTATAGATAGAATAACAGATACCCAGGAGTGAGTTACAGACTGTAGTCTAATCGAGGGGTTCGGGATGGTTTATATATAGAATAACAGATACCTGGGAGTGAGTTACAGACTGGAATCGAATCGAGGGGTTTGGGGTGGTTTATATATTGAATAACAGATACCCGGGAGTGAGTTATGGACTGGAATCTAATCGAGGGGTTCGGGGTGGTTTATATATAGAATAACAGATAACCGGGAGTGAGTTACAGACTGGAATCTAATCGAGGGGTTTGGGGTGGTTTATATATCGAATAACAGATACCCGGGAGTGAGTTACAGACTGGAATCTAATCGAGGGGTTCGGGGTGGTTTATATAGAGAATATCAGATACCCGGGAGTGAGTTCCAGACTGGAATCTAATCGAGGGGTTCAGGGTGGTTTATATATAGAATTACAGATACCCGGGAGTGAGTTACAGACTGGAATCTAATCGAGGGGTTCGGGGTGGTTTATATATAGAACAACAGATACCCGGGAGTGAGTTACAGACTGGAATCTAATCGAGGGGTTCAGGGTGGTTTATATAGAGAATAACAGATACCCGGGAGTGAGTTACAGACTGGAATCTAATCGAGGGGTTCGGGGTGATTTATATATAGACTAACAGATACCCAGGAGTGAGTTACAGACTGGAGTCTAATCGAGGGGTTCGGGGTGGTTTATACATAGAATAACAGATACCCGGGAGTGAGTTACAGACTGGAATCTAATCGAAGGGTTCAGGGTGGTTTATATATAGAATAACAGATACCTGGGAGTGTGTGACAGACTGGAATCTAATTGAGGGGTACGGGGTGGTTTATATACAGAATAACAGATACCCAGGAGTGAGTTACAGACTGGAGTCCAATCGAGGGGTTCGGGGTGGTTTATATATAGAATAACAGATACCCGGGAGTGAGTTACAGACTGGAATCTAATCGAGGGGTTCAGGGTGGTTTATATATAAGACCATAAGACCATAAGACATAGGAGCGGAAGTAAGGCCATTCGGCCCATCGAGTCCACTCCACCATTCAATCATGGTTGATTTCAACTCCATTTACCCGCTCTCTCCCCATAGCCCTTAATTCCTCGAGTTACAGACTGTAGTCTAATCGAGGGGTTCGGGATGGTTTATATATAGAATAACAGATACCTGGGAGTGAGTTACAGACTGGAATCGAATCGAGCGGTTTGGGGTGGTTTATATATTGAATAACAGATACCCGGGAGTGAGTTATGGACTGGAATCTAATCGAGGGGTTCGGGGTGGTTTATATATAGAATAACAGATAACCGGGAGTGAGTTACAGACTGGAATCTAATCGAGGGGTTTGGGGTGGTTTATATATCGAATAACAGATACCCGGGAGTGAGTTACAGACTGGAATCTAATCGAGGGGTTCGGGGTGGTTTATATAGAGAATATCAGATACCCGGGAGTGAGTTCCAGACTGGAATCTAATCGAGGGGTTCAGGGTGGTTTATATATAGAATTACAGATACCCGGGTGTGAGTTACAGACTGGAATCTAATCGAGGGGTTCGGGGTGGTTTATATATAGAACAACAGATACCCGGGAGTGAGTTACAGACTGGAATCTAATCGAGGGGTTCAGGGTGGTTTATATTTCGAATAACAGATACCCGGGAGTGAGTTTCAGACTGGAATCTAATCGAGGGGTTCGGGGTGATTTATATATAGACTAACAGATACCCAGGAGTGAGTTACAGACTGGAGTCTAATCGAGGGGTTCGGGGTGGTTTATATATAGAATTACAGATACCCGGGAGTGAGTTACAGACTGGAATCTAATCGAAGGGTTCAGGGTGGTTTATATATAGAATAACAGATACCTGGGAGTGTGTTACAGACTGGAATCTAATTGAGGGGTACGGGGTGGTTTATATACAGAATAACAGATACCCAGGAGTGAGTTACAGACTGGAGTCCAATCGAGGGGTTCGGGGTGGTTTATATATAGAATAACAGATACCCGGGAGTGAGTTACAGACTGGAATCTAATCGAGGGGTTTGGGGTGGTTTATTTATTGAATAACAGATACCCGGTCGTGAGTTACCGACTGGAATCTAATCGAGGGGTTCGGGGTGGTTTATATATAGAATAACAGATACCCGGGAGTGAGTTACAGACTGGAATCTAATCGAGGGGTTTGGGGTGGTTTATATATCGAATAACAGATACCCGGGAGTGAGTTACAGACTGGAATCTAATCGAGGGGTTCGGGGTGGTTTATATAGAGAATATCAGATACCCAGGAGTGAGTTACAGACTGTAGTCTAATCGAGGGGTTCGGGATGGTTTATATATAGAATAACAGATACCCGGGAGTGAGTTACAGACTGGAATCGAATCGAGGGGTTTGGGGTGGTTTATATATTGAATAACAGATACCCGGGAGTGAGTTATGGACTGGAATCTAATCGAGGGGTTCGGGGTGGTTTATATATAGAATAACAGATAACCGGGAGTGAGTTCCAGACTGGAATCTAATCGAGGGGTTCAGGGTGGTTTATATATAGAATTACAGATACCCGGGAGTGAGTTACAGACTGGAATCTAATCGAGGGGTTCGGGGTGGTTTATATATAGAACAACAGATACCCGGGAGTGAGTTACAGACTGGAATCTAATCGAGGGGTTCAGGGTGGTTTATATATAGAATAACAGATACCCGGGAGTGAGTTACAGACTGGAATCTAATCGAGGGGTTCGGGGTGATTTATATATAGACTAACAGATACCCAGGAGTGAGTTACAGACTGGAGTCTAATCGAGGGGTTCGGGGTGGTTTATATATAGAATAACAGATACCCGGGAGTGAGTTACAGACTGGAATCTAATCGAAGGGTTCAGGGTGGTTTATATATAGAATAACAGATACCCGGGAGTGTGTTACAGCCTGGAATCTAATCGAGGGGTTCGGGGTGGTTTATATACAGAATAACAGATACCCAGGAGTGAGTTACAGACTGGAGTCCAATCGAGGGGTTCGGGGTGGTTTATATATAGAATAACAGATACCCGGGAGTGAGTTACAGACTGGAATCTCATCGAGGGGTTTGGGGTGGTTTATTTATTGAATAACAGATACCCGGGAGTGAGTTACCGACTGGAATCTAATCGAGGGGTTCGGGGTGGTTTATATATAGAATAACAGATACCCGGGAGTGAGTTACAGACTGGAATCTAATCGAGGGGTTTGGGGTGGTTTATATATCGAATAACAGATACCCGGGAGTGAGTTACAGACTGGAATCTAATCGAGGAGTTCAGGGTGGTTTATATATAGAATAACAGATACCCGAGAGTGAGTTGCAGACTGGAATCTAATCGAGGGGTTCGGGGTGGTTTATAAATAGAATAACAGATACCCGGGAGTGAGTTACAGAGTGGAATCTAATCGAGGGGTTCGGGGTGGTTTATATACAGTATAACAGATACCCGGGAGTGAGTTACAGACTGGAATCTAATCGAGGGGTTCGGGGTGGTTTATATATAGAAGAACAGATACCCGGGAGTGAGTTACAGACTGGAATCTAATCGAGGGGTTCGGGGTGGTTTAGAGAGAATATCAGATACCCGGGAGTGAGTTCCAGACTGGAATCTAATCGAGGGGTTCAGGGTGGTTTATATATAGAATTACAGATACCCGGGAGTGAGTTACAGACTGGAATCTCATCGAGGAGTTCGGGGTGGTTTATATATAGAACAACAGATACCCGGGAGTGAGTTACAGACTGGAATCTAATCGAGGGGTTCAGGGTGGTTTATATATAGAATTACAGATACCCGGGAGTGAGTTACAGACTGGAATCTAATCGAGGGGTTCGGGGTGATTTATATATAGACTAACAGATACCCAGGAGTGAGTCACAGACTGGAGTCTAATCGAGGGGTTCGGGGTGGTTTATATATAGAATAACAGATACCCGGGAGTGAGTTACAGACTGGAATCTAATCGAAGGGTTCAGGGTGGTTTATATATAGAATAACAGATACCCGGGAGTGTGTTACAGCCTGGAATCTAATCGAGGGGTTCGGGGTGGTTTATATATAGAATAACAGATACCCGGGAGTGAGTTACAGACTGGAATCTAATCGAGGGGTTTGGGGTGGTTTATTTATTGAATAACAGATACCCGGGAGTGAGTAACCGACTGGAATCTAATCGAGGGGTTCGGGGTGGTTTATATATCGAATCACAGATACCCGGGAGTGAGTTACAGACTGGAATCTAATCGAGGGGTTCGGGGTGGTTTATATAGAGAATATCAGATACCCGGGAGTGAGTTACAGACTGGAATCTAATCGAGGCGTTCGGGGTGGTTTATATATCGAATAACAGATACCCGGGAGTGAGTTACAGACTGGAATCTAATCGAGGGGTTCGGGGTGGTTTATATATAGAATAACAGATACCCGGGAGTGAGTTACAGACTGGAATCTAATCGAGGAGTTCAGGGTGGTTTATATATAGAATAACAGATACCCGAGAGTGAGTTGCAGACTGGAATCTAATCGAGGGGTTCGGGGTGATTTATATATAGACTAACAGATACCCAGGAGTGAGTTACAGACTGGAGTCTAATCGAGGGGTTCGGGGTGTTTATATATAGAATAACTGATACCCGGGAGTGAGTTACAGACTGGAGTCTAATCAAGGGGTTCGGGGTGGTTTATATATAGATAAACAGATACCCGGGAGTGAGTTACAGAGTGGAATCTAATCGAGGGGTTCGGGGTGGTTTATAAATAGAATAACAGATACCCGGGAGTGAGTTACAGAGTGGAATCTAATCGAGGGGTTCGGGGTGGTTTATATACAGTATAACAGATACCCGGGAGTGAGTTACAGACTGGAATCTAATCGAGGGGTTCGGGGTGGTTTATATATAGAAGAACAGATACCCGGGAGTGAGTTACAGACTGGAATCTAATCGAGGGGTTCGGGGTGGTTTATATACAGAATAACAGATACCCGGGAGTGAGTTACAGACTGGAATCTAATCGAAGGGTTCGAGGGTGGTTTATATATAGAACAACAGATACCCGGGAGTGATTTACAGACTGGAATCTGATGGAGGGGTTCGGGGTGGTTTATATATAGAATAACAGATACCCGGGAGTGAGTTACAGACTGGAATCTAATCGAAGGGTACGAGGGTGGTTTATATTTAGAATAACAGATACCCGGGAGTGAGTTACAGACTGGAATCTAATCGAGGGGTTCAGGGTGGTTTATATATAGAATAACAGATACCCGGGAGTGAGTTACAGACTGGAATCTAATCGAGGGGTTCAGGGTGGTTTATATATAGAATAACAGATACCCGGGAGTGAGTTACAGACTGGAATCTAATCGAGAGGTTCAGGGTGGTTTATATATAGAATAACAGATACCCGGGAGTGAGTTACAGACTGGAATCTAATCGAGGAGTTCGGGGTGGTTTATATATAGAATAACAGATACCCGGGACTGAGTTACAGACTGGAATCTAATCGCGGGGTTCGGGGTGGTTTATATATAGAATAAAAGATACCCGGGAGTGAGTTACAGACTGGAATCTAATCGAGGGGTTCGGGGTGGTTTATATATGGAATAACAGATACCCGGGAGTGAGTTACAGACTGGAATCTAATTGAGGGGTTCGGGGTGGTTTATATATAGAATAACAGATACCCGGGAGTGAGTTACAGACTGGAATCTAATCGAGGGTTTCAGGGTGGTTTATATACAGAATAACTGATACCCGGGAGTGAGTTACAGACTGGAATCTAATCGAGGGGTTCAGGGTGGTTTATATATAGAATAACAGATACCCGGGAGTGAGTTACAGACTGGAATCTAATCGAGGGGTTCGGTGTGGTTTATATACAGAATAACTGATACCCGGGAGTGAGTTACAGACTGGAATCTAATCGAGTGGTTCGGTGTGGTTTATATACAGAATAACAGATACCCGGGAGTGAGTTACAGACTGGAATCTAATCGAGTGGTTCGGTGTGGTTTATATACAGAATAACAGATACCCGGGAGTGAGTTACAGGCTGGAATCTAATCGAGGGGTTCGGGGTGGTTTATATATAGAATAACAGATACCCGGGAGTGAGTTACAGACTGGAATCTAATCGAGGGGTTCAGGGTGGTTTGTATATAGAATAACAGATACCCGGGAGTGAGTTACAGACTGGAATCTAATCGAGAGGTTCAGGGTCGTTTATATATAGAATAACAGATACCCGGGAGTGAGTTACAGACTGGAATCTAATCGAGGGGTTCAGTGTGGTTTATATATAGAATAACAGATACCCGGGAGTGAGATACAGACTGGAATCTAATCGAGGGGTTTGGGGTGGTTTATTTATTGAATAACAGAAACCCGGGAGTGAGTTACAGACTGGAATCTAATCGAGGGGTTCAGTGTGGTTTATATATAAAATAACAGATACCCGGGAGTGAGTTACAGACTGGAATCTAATCAAGGGGTTCGGGGTGGTTTATATATAGAATAACTGATACCCAAGTGTGAGTTAGAGACTGGAGTCTAATCGAGGGGTTCGGGGTGGTTTATATATAGAACAACAGATACCCGGGAGTGAGTTACAGACTGGAGTCTAATCGAGGGGTTCGGGGTGGTTTATATATAGAATAACAGATACCCGGGAGTGAGTTACAGACTGGAGTCTAATCGAGGGGTTCGGGGTGGTTTACATATAGAATAACAGATACCCGGGAGTGAGTTACAGACTGGAGTATAATCGAGGCGTTTTGGGTGGTTTATATATAGAATAACAGATACCCGGGAGTGAGTTACAGAGTGGAATCTAATCGAGGGGTTCAGGGTGGTTTTTTAAACTTTCACAGATACCCGGGAGTGAGTTACAGACTGGAATCTAATCGAGGGGTTCGGGGTGGTTTATATAAGGTTCACCATGGTAGGCTTCTGCAGAAAATGCAGATGTTTGATAAGGTTCACCATGGTAGGCTTCTGCAGAAAATGCAGATGTATGGGATTGGGGGTGATCTAGGAAATTGGATCAGGAATTGGCTAGCGGATAGGAAACAGAGGGTGGTGGTTGATAGTAAATATTCATCATGGAGTGCGGTTACAAGTGGTGTACCTCAGGGATCTGTTTTGGGGCCACTGCTGTTTGTAATATTTATTAATGATCTGGATGAGGGTATAGTTGGGTGGATTAGCAAATTTGCTGATGACACCAAAGTCGGTGGTGTGGTAGACAGTGAGGAAGGGTGTCGTAGTTTGCAGGAAGACTTAGACAGGTTGCAAAGTTGGGCCGAGAGGTGGCGGATGGAGTTTAATGCGGAGAAGTGTGAGGTAATTCACTTTGGTAGGAATAACAGATGTGTTGAGTATAGGGCTAACGGGAGGACTTTGAATAGTGTGGAGGAGCAGAGGGATCTAGGTGTATGTGTGCATAGATCCCTGAAAGTTGGGAATCAAGTAGATAAGGTTGTTAAGAAGGCATATGGTGTCTTGGCGTTTATTGGTAGGGGGATTGAATTTAGGAGTCGTAGCGTTATGTTGCAACTGTACACAACTCTGGTGCGGCCGCACTTGGAGTACTGTGTGCAGTTCTGGTCCCCACATTACAGGAAGGATGTGGAGGCTTTGGAGAGGGTGCAGAGGAGGTTTACCAGGATGTTGCCTGGTATGGAGGGGAGATCCTATGAGGAGAGGCTGAGGGATTTGGGATTGTTTTCGCTGGAAAGGCGGCGGCTAAGAGGGGATCTTATTGAAACATATAAGATGATTAGAGGTTTAGATAGGGTGGATAGTGATAGCCTTTTTCCTCTGATGGAGAAATCCAGCACGAGGGGGCATGGCTTTAAATTGAGGGGGGGTAGTTATAGAACCGATGTCAGGGGTAGGTTCTTTACCCAGAGGGTGGTGAGGGATTGGAATGCCCTGCCAGCATCAGTAGTAAATGCGCCTAGTTTGGGGGCGTTTAAGAGATCCGTAGATAGGTTCATGGACGAAAAGAAATTGGTTTAGGTTGGAGGGTCACAGTTTTTTTTTTTAACTGGTCGGTGCAACATCGTGGGCCGAAGGGCCTGTTCTGCGCTGTAATGTTCTATGTTCTATGTTCTATGTTCTATATAGAATAACAGATACCCGGGAGTGAGTTACAGACTGGAATCTAATCGAGGGGATCGGAGTGGTTTATATATACAATAACTGATACCCGGGAGTGAGTTACAGACTGGAATCTAATCGAGGGGTTCAGGGTGGTATTTATATTGAATAACAGATACCCGGGAGTGAGTTCCAGACTGGAATCTAATCGAGGGGTTCAGGGTGGTTTATATATAGAATAACAGATACCCGGGAGTGAGTTCCAGACTGGAATCTAATCGAGGGGTTCAGGGTGGTTTATATGTAGAATAACTGATACCCGGGAGTGAGTTACAGACTGGAATCTAATCGAGGGGTTCGGGGGGTTTATATATAGAATTGCAGATACCCGGGAGTGAGTTCCAGACTGGAATCTAATCGAGGGGTTCAGGGTGGTTTATATATAGAATAACAGATACCCGGGAGTGAGTTACAGACTGGAGTCTAATCGAGGGGTTCGGGGTGGTTTATATATAGAATAACAGATACCCGGGAGTGAGTTACAGAGTGGAATCTAATCGAGGGGTTCGGGGTGGTTTATATACAGTATAACAGATACCCGGGAGTGAGTTACAGACTGGAATCTAATCGAGGGGTTCGGGGTGGTTTATATATAGAATAACAGATACCCGGGAGTGAGTTACAGACTGGAATCTAATCGAAGGCTTCGAGGGTGGTTAACATATAGAATAACAGATACCCGGGAGTGATTTACAGACTGGAATCTAATCGAGGGGTTCAGTGTGGTTTATATTTAGAATAACAGATACCCGGGAGTGAGTTACAGACTGGAATCTAATCAAGGGGTTCAGGGTGGTTTATATATAGAATAACAGATACCCGGGAGTGAGTTACAGACTGGAATCTAATCGAGAGGTTCAGGGTGGTTTATATATAGAATAACAGATACCCGCGAGTGAGTTACAGACTGGAATCTAATCGAGGGGTTCAGTGTGGTTTATATATAGAATAACAGATACCCGGGAGTGAGTTACAGACTGGAATCTAATCAAGGTGTTCGGGGTGGTTTATATATAGAATAACTGATACCCAAGTGTGAGTTAGAGACTGGAGTCTAATCGAGGGGTTCGGGGTGGTTTATATATAGAATAACAGATACCCGGGAGTGAGTTACAGACTGGAGTCTAATCGAGTGGTTCGGGGTGGTTTATATATAGAATAACAGATACCCGGGAGTGAGTTACAGACTGGAGTCTAATCGAGGAGTTCGGGGTGGTTTATATATAGAATAACAGATACCCGGGAGTGAGTTACAGACTGGAGTATAATCGAGGCGTTTTGGGTGGTTTATATATAGAATAACAGATACCCGGGAGTGAGTTACACAGTGGAATCTAATCGAGGGGTTCAGGGTGGTTTTTTAAACTATAACAGATACCCGGGAGTGAGTTACAGACTGGAGTATAATCGAGGCGTTTTGGGTGGTTTATATATAGAATAACAGATACCCGGGAGTGAGTTACAGAGTGGAATCTAATCGAGGGGTTCGGGGTGGTTTATATATAGAATAACAGATACGCGGGAGTGAGTTACAGACTGGAATCTAATCGAGGGGATCGGAGTGGTTTATATATAGAATAACTGATACCCGGGAGTGAGTTACAGACTGGAATCTAATCGAGGGGTTCGGGGTGGTATTTATATTGAATAACAGATACCCGTGAGTGAGTTACAGACAGGAATCTAATCGAGGGGTTCGGGATGGTTTATATATAGAATAACAGATACCCGGGAGTGAGTTACAGACTGGAATCTAATCGAGGGGTTCAGGGTGGTATTTATATTGAATAACAGATACCCGGGTGTGAGTTACAGACTGGAATCTAATCGAGGGGTTCAGGGTGGTTTATATATAGAATAACAGATACCCGGGAGTGAGTTACAGACTGGAATCTAATCGAGGGGTTCAGGGTGGTTTATATATAGAATAACAGATACCCGGGAGTGAGTTACAGACTGGAATCTAATCGAGGGGTTCAGGGTGGTTTATATATAGAATAACCGATACCCGGGAGTGAGTTACAGACTGGAGTCTAATCGAGGGGTTCGGGGTGGTTTATATATAGAATAACAGATACCCGGGAGTGAGTTACAGACTGGAATCTAATCAAGGGGTTCGGGGTGGTTTATATACAGAATAACAGATACCCAGGAGTGAGTTACAGACTGGAGTCTAATCGAGGGGTTCGGGGTGGTTTATATATAGAGTAACAGATACCCGGGAGTGAGTTACAGACTGGAATCTAATCGAGGGGTTTGGGGTGGTATATTTATCGAATAACAGATACCCGGGAGTGAGTTACAGACTGGAATCTAATCGAGGGGTTCGGGGTGGTTTATATAGAGAATATCAGATACCCGGGAGTGAGTTACAGACTGGAATCTAATCGAGGGGTTCAGGGGTGGTTTATAGATAGAATTACAGATACCCGGGAGTGAGTTACAGACTGGAATCTAATTGAGGGGTTCGGGGTGGTTTATATATAGAATAACAGATACCCGGGAGTGAGTTACAGACTGGAATCTAATCGAGGAGTTCAGGGTGGTTTATATATAGAATAACAGATACCCGGGAGTGAGTTACAGACTGGAATCTAATGGAGGGGTTCGGGGTGATTTATATATAGACTAACAGATACCCAGGAGTGAGTTACTGACTGGAGTCTAATCGAGGGGTTCGTGGTGGTTTATATATAGAATAACAGATACCCGGGAGTGAGTTACAGAGTGGAATCTAATCGAGGGGTTCGGGGTGGTTTATATACAGTATAACAGATACCCGGGAGTGAGTTACAGACTGGAATCTAATCGAGGGGTTCGGGGTGGTTTATATATAGAATAACAGATACCCGGGAGTGAGTTACAGACTGGAATCTAATCGAGGGGTTCAGGGTGGTATTTATATTGAATAACAGATACTCGGTGTGGCACGACTGTACCTTTAAGGAATGTTTTTCTCAAATCATGTTCTCTGCAGTTTGTAAGCAGACTCTTTGGTTTCATTGTTGTTGGGTTGTCTGGTTAGAAATTTGATTTGATTTGGTTCATTATTACATAGAAACATAGAAAACTACAGCACAAAACAGGCCCTTCGGCCCCACAAGTTGTGCCGAACATATCCCTACCTTTTAGACCTACCTATAACCCTCCATCCTATTAAGTCCCATGTACTCATCCAGGAGTCTCTTAAAAGACCCTATTGAGTTTGCCTCCACCACCACTGACGGCAGCCGATTCCACTCGCCCACCACCCTCTGTGTGAAAAACTTCCACCTCACATTTCCCCTGTACCTACCCCCCAGCACCTTAAACCTGTGCCCTCTCGTAGCAGCCATTTCCACCCTGGGAAAAAGCCTCTGAGAGTCCACCCGATCTATGCCTCTCAACATCTTATACACCTCTATTAGGTCTCCTCTCATTCTATGTCTCTCCAAGGAGAAAAGACCGAGCTCCCTCAGCCTATCTTCATAAGGCATGCCACTCAATCCAGGCAACATCCTTGTAAATCTCCTCTGCACCCTTTCAATCTTTTCCACATCCTTCCTGTAATGAGGCGACCAGAACTGAGCACAGTACTCCAAGTGGGGTCTGACGAGGGTCTTATATAGCTGCATCATTATCCCCGGACTCCTAAACTCAATCCCTCGATTGATAAAGGCCAGCACACCATACGCCTTCTTAACCACCTCCTCCACCTGCAGGGCCGATTTTAGAGTCCTATGGACCCGGACCCCAAGGTCCTTCTGATCCTCCACAGTACGAAGAGTCTTTCCCTTTATATTGTACTCCTTCATCCCATTCGACCTGCCACAATGGACCACGACGCATTTATCTGGGTTGAAGTCCATCTGCCACTTCTCCGCCCAGTCTTGCATCCTATCTATGTCCCTCTGTAACTTCTGACATCCCTCCAGACTATCCACAACCCCACCAACCTTCGTGTCGTCGGCAAACTTACCAACCCATCCCTCCGCTTCCTCATCCAGGTCATTTATGAAAATGACAAACAGCAAGGGTCCCAAAACAGATCCCTGGGGCACTCCACTGGTGACCGACCTCCATTTAGAAAAAGACCCATCTCTACCCACTCTCTGCCTCCTTTGTGACATGTATTAACATACAGTGAAAAGTATTGTATCTTGCGCACTATACAGACAAACATAGTCCTTTTATTGCTGCTTCAGTGGTTTAAATGGGGTTTTGTTTATTTTTATTCTGGGCCTCAGATGCTCTCTCACTGGAATTAAGTTGTCGGTTGATATGAAGGTGATGAATTAGTTTTGGAGTGTGGATGATGTTCCCTTGCCATCCTGTTGGTGACTATTTCCCACTCCTTCCCTGATACAGAAATCGGCACTTACCTGAAGACTCTCTGGGGCAAGGAGCCTGTGATCGTCACAGCACTCGGAATTGGCACAATTGGTGAGCCAAAGCGCAAGAAAAAGGGAAAAAAATGACAGAGGGAGAGAACGTGACAGGGGGAGAAAGAGAGAGGGAGAGAACGTGACAGAGAGGGAGAGAGAGAGAACGTGGGAGAGGGAGAGAGAGAGAATGTGGGAGAGAGAGAGAACGTGACAGAGAGGGAGAGAGAGAGAACGTGACAGAGAGGGAGAGGGAGAGAGAGAATGTGACAAAGAGGAAGGGAGAGAGAGAACATGACAGAGAGGGAGAGAGAGAGAGAACATGAGAGAGAGAGAGAATGTGAGAGAGAGGGAGAGAGAGAATGTGACAGAGAGGGAGAGAGAGAGAACGTGACAGAGAGGGAGAGAGAGAGAACGTGACAGAGAGGGAGAGAGAGAGAATGTGACAGAGAGGGAGAGAGAGAGAACGTGACAGAGGGAGAGAGAGAGAACGTGACCGAGGGAGAGAGAGAGAACGTGACAGAGAGAGAGAGAGAGTACGTGAGAGAGAGGGAGAGAGAGAGAATGTGACAGAGAGAGAGAGAGAGAACGTGACAGAGAGGGAGAGAGAGAGAGAACGTGATAGAGAGGGAGAGAGAGAGAGAACGTGACAGAGAGAGAGAGAATGTGACAGAGACAGAGAGAGAGAACATGACAGAGAGGAAGGGAGAGAGAGAACGTGACAGAGAGGGAGAGAGACAGAGATCGTG
This sequence comes from Mustelus asterias, assembly GCF_964213995.1. Taxonomy (NCBI): domain Eukaryota; kingdom Metazoa; phylum Chordata; class Chondrichthyes; order Carcharhiniformes; family Triakidae; genus Mustelus; species Mustelus asterias. The sequence goes on from NW_027590962.1 coordinate 60,568, forward strand.
ACGGAGAGAGCGAGAGAGAACGTGACAGAGGGGGAGGTAGAGAGAGAGAACGTGACAGAGGGAGGGAGAGAGAGAGAGAAAACGTGACAGAGAAGGAGAGAGAGAGAACGTGACAGAGAGGGAGAGAGAACGGGACAGAGAGGGTGAGAGAGAGAACGTGACAGAGAGGGAGAGAGAGAGAACGTGACAGAGAGGGAGAGAGAGAGAACGTGACAGAGAGGGAGAGAGAGAGAACGTGACAGAGGGAGAGAGAGAGAGAACGTGACAGAGAGGGAGAGAGAGAGAACGTGACAGAGAGGGAGAGAGAGAGAACGTGACAGAGAGGGAGAGAGAGAAAACGTGACCGAGGGAGAGAGAGAGAACGTGACAGAGAGGGAGAGAGAGAGAGAACGTGACAGAGAGGGAGAGAGAGAGAACGTGACAGAGAGGGAGAGAGAGAGAACGTGACAGAGAGGGAGAGAGAGAGAACGTGACAGAGAGGGAGAGAGAGAGAACGTGACAGAGAGGGAGAGAGAGAGAACGTGACAGAGAGGGAGAGAGAGAGAACGTGACAGAGGGAGAGAGAGAGAGAACGTGACAGAGAGGGAGAGAGAGAGAACGTGACAGAGAGGGAGAGAGAGAGAACGTGACAGAGAGGGAGAGAGAGAAAACGTGACCGAGGGAGAGAGAGAGAACGTGACAGAGAGGGAGAGAGAGAGAGAACGTGACAGAGAGGGAGAGAGAGAGAACGTGACAGAGAGGGAGAGAGAGAGAACGTGACAGAGAGGGAGAGAGAGAGAACGTGACAGAGAGGGAGAGAGAGAGAACGTGACAGAGAGGGAGAGAGAGAGAGAGAACGTGACAGAGAGGGAGAGAGAGAGAGAGAACGTGACAGAGAGGGAGAGAGAGAGAACGTGACAGAGAGGGAGAGAGAGAGAACGTGACAGAGAGGGAGAGAGAACGTGACAGAGAGGGAGAGAGAGAGAACGTGACAGAGGGAGAGAGAGAGAACGTGACAGAGAGGGAGAGAGAGAGAACGTTACAGAGAGGGAGAGAGAGAGAACGTGACAGAGAGGGAGAGAGAGAGAGAGAACGTGACAGAGAGGGAGAGAGAGAGAACGTGACAGAGAGGGAGAGAGAGAGAACGTGACAGAGAGGGAGAGAGAGAGAACGTGACAGAGAGGGAGAGAGAGAGAACGTGACAGAGAGGGAGAGAGAGAGAACGTGACAGAGAGGGAGAGAGAGAGAACGTGACAGAGAGGGAGAGAGAACGTGACAGAGAGGGAGAGAGAGAGAACGTGACAGAGGGAGAGAGAGAGAACGTGACAGAGAGGGAGAGAGAGAGAACGTTACAGAGAGGGAGAGAGAGAGAACGTGACAGAGAGGGAGAGAGAGAGAGAGAACGTGACAGAGAGGGAGAGAGAGAGAACGTGACAGAGAGGGAGAGAGAGAGAACGTGACAGAGAGGGAGAGAGAGAGAACGTGACAGAGAGGGAGAGAGAGAGAACGTGACAGAGAGGGAGAGAGAGAGAACGTGACAGAGAGGGAGAGAGAGAGAACGTGACAGAGAGGGAGAGAGAGAGAACGTGACAGAGAGGGAGAGAGAGAGAACGTGACAGAGAGGGAGAGAGAGAGAACGTGACAGAGAGGGAGAGAGAGAGAGAGAACGTGACAGAGAGAGAGAGAGAGAACGTGACAGAGAGGGAGAGAGAGAGAGAGAACGTGACAGAGAGGGAGAGAGGGAGAGAGAGAGAACGTGACAGAGAGGGAGAGAGGGAGAGAGAGAGAACGTGACAGAGAGGGAGAGAGAGAGAGAGAACGTGACAGAGAGGGAGAGAGAGAGAGAGAACGTGACAGAGAGGGAGAGAGAGAGAGAGAACGTGACAGAGAGGGAGAGAGAGAGAGAGAACGTGACAGAGAGGGAGAGAGAGAGAGAGAACGTGACAGAGAGGGAGAGAGAGAGAGAGAACGTGACAGAGAGGGAGAGAGAGAGAGAGAACGTGACAGAGAGGGAGAGAGAGAGAGAGAACGTGACAGAGAGGGAGAGAGGGAGAGAGAGAGAACGTGACAGAGAGGGAGAGAGAGAGAACGTGACAGAGAGGGAGAGAGAGAGAGAGAACGTGACAGAGAGAGAGAGAGAGAGAACGTGACAGAGAGGGAGAGAGAGAGAGAACGTGACAGAGAGGGAGAGAGAGAGAGAGAGAACGTGACAGAGGGAGAGAGAGAGAGAGAACGTGACAGAGAGGGAGAGAGAGAGAGAGAACGTGACAGAGAGGGAGAGAGAGAGAGAGAACGTGACAGAGAGGGAGAGAGGGAGAGAGAGAGAACGTGACAGAGAGGGAGAGAGAGAGAGAGAGAGAACGTGACAGAGGGAGAGAGAGAGAGAGAACGTGACAGAGAGGGAGAGAGAGAGAGAGAACGTGACAGAGAGGGAGAGAGAGAGAACGTGACAGAGAGGGAGAGAGAGAGAACGTGACAGAGAGGGAGAGAGAGAGAACGTGACAGAGAGAGAGAGAGAGAACGTGACAGAGAGGGAGAGAGAGAGAGAGAGAACGTGACAGAGAGAGAGAGAGAGAGAGAGAGAACGTGACAGAGAGGGAGAGAGAGAACGTGACAGAGAGGGAGAGAGAGAGAGAGAACGTGACAGAGAGAGAGAGAGAGAACGTGACAGAGAGGGAGAGAGAGAGAGAGAACGTGACAGAGAGGGAGAGAAGGAGAGAGAGAGAACGTGACAGAGAGGGAGAGAGAGAGAGAGAGAACGTGACAGAGGGAGAGAGAGAGAGAGAACGTGACAGAGAGGGAGAGAGAGAGAGAGAACGTGACAGAGAGAGAGAGAGAGAGAACGTGACAGAGAGGGAGAGAGAGAGAACGTGACAGAGAGGGAGAGAGAGAGAACGTGACAGAGAGAGAGAGAGAGAACGTGACAGAGAGGGAGAGAGAGAGAGAGAGAACGTGACAGAGAGAGAGAGAGAGAGAGAGAGAACGTGACAGAGAGGGAGAGAGAGAACGTGACAGAGAGGGAGAGAGAGAGAGAGAACGTGACAGAGAGAGAGAGAGAGAACGTGACAGAGAGGGAGAGAGAGAGAGAGAACGTGACAGAGAGGGAGAGAAGGAGAGAGAGAGAACGTGACAGAGAGGGAGAGAGAGAGAGAGAGAACGTGACAGAGGGAGAGAGAGAGAGAGAACGTGACAGAGAGGGAGAGAGAGAGAACGTGACAGAGAGGGAGAGAGAGAGAACGTGACAGAGAGAGAGAGAGAGAACGTGACAGAGAGGGAGAGAGAGAGAGAGAGAACGTGACAGAGAGAGAGAGAGAGAACGTGACAGAGAGGGAGAGAGAGAGAGAGAGAACGTGACAGAGAGGGAGAGAGAGAGAGAGAACGTGACAGAGAGAGAGAATGTGACAGAGAGGAAGGGAGAGAGAGAACGTGACAGAGGGAGAGAGAGAGAACGTGACAGAGAGGAAGGGAGAGAGAGAACGTGACAGAGAGGGAGGTAGAGAGAGAGACGTGACGGGGGTAGAGAGAGAGAGAACGTGACAGACAGGGAGAGAGAGAGAGAGAAAGTGACAAAGGGAGAGAGAGAGAGAATGTGACGGAGGGGGGGAGAGAGAGAGAACGTGACGGGGGGGAGAGAGAGAGATAATGTGAGAGAGAGAGAGAACGTGACAGAGAGGGAGAGAGAGAGAACATGACGGGGGGAGAGAGAGAGAGAATGTGACAGTGAGGAAGGGAGTGAGAGAACGTGACAGAGAGGGAGAGAGAGAGAACGTGACAGAGAGGGAGAGAGAGAGAACGTGACAGAGAGGGAGAGAGAGAGAACGTGACAGAGAGAGAGAGAGAGAGAACGTGACAGAGAGGGAGAGAGAGAGAACGTGACAGGGAGGGAGAGAGAGAGAACGTGACAGAGAGGGAGAGAGAGAGAACGTGACAGGGAGGGAGAGAGAGAGAACGTGACGGGGGGGAGAGAGAGAGATAATGTGAGAGAGAGAGAGAACGTGACAGAGAGGGAGAGAGAGAGAACGTGACGGAGGGAGAGAGAGAGAACGTGACGGAGGGAGAGAGAGAGAGAACGTGACGGAGGGAGAGAGAGAGAGAATGTGACAGAGAGAGAGAGAGAACGTGACAGTGAGGAAGGGAGTGAGAGAACGTGACAGAGAGGGAGAGAGAGAGAACGTGACAGAGAGGGAGAGAGAGAGAACGTGACAGAGAGGGAGAGAAAGAGAGAGAACGTGACAGAGAGGGAGAGAGAGAGAGAGAACGTGACAGAGAGGGAGAGAGAGAGAACGTGACAGAGAGGGAGAGAGAGAGAACGTGACAGAGAGGGAGAGAGAGAGAGAGAACGTGACAGAGAGGGAGAGAGAGAGAGAGAACGTGACAGAGAGGGAGAGAGAGAGAGAGAACGTGACAGAGAGGGAGAGAGAGAGAGAGAACGTGACAGAGAGGGAGAGAGAGAGAGAGAACGTGACAGAGAGGGAGAGAGGGAGAGAGAGAGAACGTGACAGAGAGGGAGAGAGAGAGAACGTGACAGAGAGGGAGAGAGAGAGAGAACGTGACAGAGAGGGAGAGAGAGAGAGAACGTGACAGAGAGGGAGAGAGAGAACGTGACAGAGAGGGAGAGAGAGAGAACGTGACAGAGAGGGAGAGAGAGAGAACGTGACAGAGAGGGAGAGAGAACGGGACAGAGAGGGAGAGAGAGAGAACGTGACAGAGAGAGAGAGAGAGAGAACGTGACAGAGAGGGAGAGAGAGAGAACGTGACAGAGAGGGAGAGAGAGAGAACGTGACAGAGGGAGAGAGAGAGAACGTGACAGAGGGAGAGAGAGAGAGAGAGAACGTGACAGAGAGGGAGAGAGAGAGAACGTGACAGAGAGGGAGAGAGAGAGAACGTGACAGAGAGGGAGAGAGAGAGAACGTGACAGAGAGGGAGAGAGAGAAAACGTGACCGAGGGAGAGAGAGAGAACGTGACAGAGAGAGAGAGAGAGAGAACGTGACAGAGAGGGTGAGAGAGAGAACGTGACAGAGGGAGAGAGAGAGAGAACGTGACAGAGAGGGAGAGAGAGAGAACGTGACAGAGAGGGAGAGAGGGAGAGAGAGAGAACGTGACAGAGAGGGAGAGAGAGAGAGAGAACGTGACAGAGAGGGAGAGAGAGAGAGAGAACGTGACAGAGAGGGAGAGAGAGAGAGAGAACGTGACAGAGAGGGAGAGAGAGAGAGAGAACGTGACAGAGAGGGAGAGAGAGAGAGAGAACGTGACAGAGAGGGAGAGAGAGAGAACGTGACAGAGAGGGAGAGAGAGAGAACGTGACAGAGAGAGAGAGAGAGAGAGAACGTGACAGAGAGGGAGAGACAGAACGTGACAGAGAGGGAGAGAGAGAGAGAGAGAGAACGTGACAGAGAGGGAGAGAGAGAGAGAACGTGACAGAGAGGGAGAGACAGAACGTGACAGAGAGGGAGAGAGAGAGAGAGAGAACGTGACAGAGAGGGAGAGAGAGAACGTGACAGAGAGGGAGAGAGAGAGAGAACGTGACAGAGAGGGAGAGAGAGAGAACGTGACAGAGAGAGAGAGAGAGAGAACGTGACAGAGAGAGAGAGAGAGAACGTGACAGAGAGGGAGAGAGAGAGAGAGAACGTGACAGAGAGGGAGAGAGGGAGAGAGAGAGAACGTGACAGAGAGGGAGAGAGAGAGAACGTGACAGAGAGGGAGAGAGAGAACGTGACAGAGAGGGAGAGAGGGAGAGAGAACGTGACAGAGAGGGAGAGAGAGAGAGAGAACGTGACAGAGAGGGAGAGAGAGAGAGAGAACGTGACAGAGAGGGAGAGAGAGAGAGAGAACGTGACAGAGAGGGAGAGAGAGAGAGAGAACGTGACAGAGAGGGAGAGAGAGAGAACGTGACAGAGAGGGAGAGAGAACGTGACAGAGGGGGAGAGAGAGAGAACGTGACAGAGGGGGAGAGAGAGAGAACGTGACAGAGAGGGAGAGAGAGAGAACGTGACAGAGAGGGAGAGAGAGAGAACGTGACAGAGAGGGAGAGAGAGAGAACGTGACAGAGAGGGAGAGAGAGAGAACGTGACAGAGAGGGAGAGAGAGAGAGAGAACGTGACAGAGAGAGAGAATGTGACAGAGAGGAAGGGAGAGAGAGAACGTGACAGAGGGAGAGAGAGAGAACGTGACAGAGAGGAAGGGAGAGAGAGAACGTGACAGAGAGGGAGGTAGAGAGAGAGACGTGACAGACAGGGAGAGAGAGAGAGAGAACATGACGGGGGGAGAGAGAGAGAGAATGTGACGGAGGGGGGGAGAGAGAGAGAACGTGACGGGGGGGAGAGAGAGAGATAATGTGAGAGAGAGAGAGAACGTGACAGAGAGGGAGAGAGAGAGAACATGACGGGGGGAGAGAGAGAGAGAGAACGTGACAGAGAGGGAGAGAGAGAGAGAGAACGTGACAGAGAGGGAGAGAGAGAGAGAGAACGTGACAGAGAGGGAGAGAGAGAGAACGTGACAGAGAGGGAGAGAGAGAGAACGTGACAGAGAGGGAGAGAGAGAGAACGTGACAGAGGGAGAGAGAGAGAGAACGTGACAGAGAGGGAGAGAGAGAGAACGTGACAGAGAGGGAGAGAGAGAGAACGTGACAGAGAGGGAGAGAGAGAGAACGTGACAGAGGGAGAGAGAGAGAGAACGTGACAGAGAGGGAGAGAGAGAGAACGTGACAGAGAGGGAGAGAGAGAGAACGTGACAGAGAGGGAGAGAGAGAGAACGTGACAGAGAGGGAGAGAGAGAGAACGTGACAGAGGGAGAGAGAGAGAGAACGTGACAGAGAGGGAGAGAGAGAGAACGTGACAGAGAGGGAGAGAGAGAGAACGTGACAGAGAGGGAGAGAGAGAGAACGTGACAGAGAGGGAGAGAGAACGTGACAGAGAGGGAGAGAGAGAGAACGTGACAGAGAGGGAGAGAGAGAGAACGTGACAGAGAGGGAGAGAGAGAGAGAGAACGTGACAGAGAGGGAGAGAGAGAGAACGTGACAGAGAGGGAGAGAGAGAGAACGTGACAGAGAGGGAGAGAGAACGTGACAGAGAGAGAGAGAGAGAGAACGTGACAGAGAGGGAGAGAGAGAGAACGTGACAGAGAGGGAGAGAGAGAGAACGTGACAGAGAGGGAGAGAGAGAGAACGTGACAGAGAGGGAGAGAGAGAGAACGTGACAGAGAGGGAGAGAGAGAGAGAGAACGTGACAGAGAGGGAGAGAGAGAGAACGTGACAGAGGGAGAGAGAGAGAGAACGTGACAGAGAGGGAGAGAGAGAGAACGTGACAGAGAGGGAGAGAGAGAGAACGTGACAGAGAGGGAGAGAGAACGTGACAGAGAGGGAGAGAGAGAGAGAACGTGACAGAGAGGGAGAGAGAGAGAACGTGACAGAGAGGGAGAGAGAGAGAACGTGACAGAGAGGGAGAGAGAGAGAGAACGTGACAGAGAGGGAGAGAGAGAGAACGTGACAGAGAGGGAGAGAGAGAGAGAACGTGACAGAGAGGGAGAGAGAGAGAACGTGACAGAGAGGGAGAGAGAGAGAACGTGACAGAGAGGGAGAGAGAGAGAACGTGACAGAGAGGGAGAGAGAGAGAACGTGACAGAGAGAGAGAGAGAGAGAACGTGACAGAGAGGGAGAGAGAGAGAGAGAACGTGACAGAGAGGGAGAGAGAGAGAGAGAACGTGACAGAGAGGGAGAGAGAGAGAACGTGACAGAGAGGGAGAGAGAGAGAACGTGACAGAGAGGGAGAGAGAGAGAGAGAACGTGACAGAGAGGGAGAGAGAGAGAACGTGACAGAGAGGGAGAGAGAGAGAACGTGACAGAGAGGGAGAGAGAGAGAACGTGACAGAGAGGGAGAGAGAGAACGTGACAGAGAGGGAGAGAGAGAGAGAACGTGACAGAGAGGGAGAGAGAGAGAGAGAACGTGACAGAGAGAGAGAATGTGACAGAGAGGAAGGGAGAGAGAGAACGTGACAGAGGGAGAGAGAGAGAACGTGACAGAGAGGAAGGGAGAGAGAGAACGTGACAGAGAGGGAGGTAGAGAGAGAGACGTGACGGGGGTAGAGAGAGAGAGAACGTGACAGACAGGGAGAGAGAGAGAGAGAAAGTGACAAAGGGAGAGAGAGAGAGAATGTGACGGAGGGGGGGAGAGAGAGAGAACGTGACGGGGGGGAGAGAGAGAGATAATGTGAGAGAGAGAGAGAACGTGACAGAGAGGGAGAGAGAGAGAACATGACGGGGGGAGAGAGAGAGAGAATGTGACAGTGAGGAAGGGAGTGAGAGAACGTGACAGAGAGAGAGAGAGAGAGAACGTGACAGAGAGGGAGAGAGAGAGAACGTGACAGAGAGGGAGAGAGAGAGAACGTGACGGGGGGGAGAGAGAGAGAACGTGACGGGGGGGAGAGAGAGAGAATGTGAGAGAGAGAGAGAACGTGACAGAGAGGGAGAGAGAGAGAACGTGACGGAGGGAGAGAGAGAGAGAATGTGACAGAGAGGGAGAGAGAGAGAACGTGACAGAGAGGGAGAGAGAGAGAACGTGACAGTGAGGAAGGGAGTGAGAGAACGTGACAGAGAGGGAGAGAGAGAGAACGTGACAGAGAGGGAGAGAGAGAGAACGTGACAGAGAGGGAGAGAGAGAGAACGTGACAGAGAGGGAGAGAGAGAACGTGACAGAGAGGGTGAGAGAGAGAACGTGACAGGGAGGGAGAGAAAGAGAACGTGACAGAGAGGGAGAGAGAGAGAACGTGACAGGGAGGGTGAAAAATAACGAGAGAGAGAGAACGTGATAGAGGGGGGGAGGGAGAGAGAGAGTTCATGACAGAGAGAGAGAATGTGACAGAGAATGAGGGTCTGGCATGGACTGAGACACAAGACTCGGAGGGACGGAGAGACTGCAGGAAGGAGGAACCTGGGGGGGGGCAGGAGGGGGTGTAATGTTTGGAATGTGCAGGGAACAGCGGATGGGGGGAAAGAGCACTCCACTGGAATACACTGCTCACACATGGGCCCTTGGCTGAGGGACCAGCGAAACGATTCGGGACAAAGGGGTGAGTGCACAGGGGGAGACTGCGTGTCCAGTCACACACAGGCTTCCTGAGTGAGTTTGAACATTAATCAGTGTGAAATCTCTTTGCAGCTTTACTGACGGCAGCACTGAGCCCCATGGCTGATACCCAAGCAAAGTTAAACCAGGCCGTTCCATTCAGTTACCCAGGTAGGAACCATCGACAAGGCACACCCCTCACTGTAACACTGATATATCCCACACCCCTCACTGTAACACTGATATACCCCACACCCCTCACTGTAACACTGAGATACCCCACACCCCTCACTGTAACACTGATATACCCCACACCCCTCACTGTAACACTGATATACACCACACCCCTCACTGTAACACTCTGATATACCCCACACCCCTCACTGTAACACTGATATACCCCACACCCTTCACTGTAACACTGATATACCCCACACCCCTCACTGTAACACTGATATACACCACACCCCTCACTGTAACACTCTGATATACCCCACACCCCTCACTGTAACACTGATATACCCCACACCCCTCACTGTAACACTGATATACCCCACACCCCTCACTGTAACACTGATATACACCACACCCCTCACTGTAACACTCTGATATACCCCACACCCCTCACTGTAACACTGATATACCCCACACCCCTCACTGTAACACTGATATACCCCACACCCCTCACTGTAACACTGATATACCCCACACCCCTCACTGTAACACTCTGATATTCCCCACACCCCTCACTGTAACACTGATATACCCCACACCCCTCACTGTAACACTGATATACCCCACACCCCTCACTGTAACACTGATATACCCCACACCCCTCACTGTAACACTGATATACCCCACACCCCTCACTGTAACACTGATATACCCCACACCCCTCACTGTAACACTGATATACCCCACACCCCTCACTGTAACACTGATATACCCCACACCCCTCACTGTAACACTGATATACCCCACACCCCTCACTGTAACACTGATATACCCCACACCCCTCACTGTAACACTGATATACCCCACACCCCTCACTGTAACACTCTGATATACCCCACACCCCTCACTGTAACACTGATATACCCCACACCCCTCACTGTAACACTGATATACCCCACACCCCTCACTGTAACACTCTGATATACCCCACACCCCTCACTGTAACACTCTGATATATCCCACACACCTCACTGTAACACTGATATACCCCACACCCGTCACTGTAACACTGATATACCCCACACCCCTCACTGTAACACTGATATACCCCACACCCCTCACTGTAACACTGATATACCCCACACCCGTCACTGTAACACTGATATACCCCACACCCCTCACTGTAACACTGATATACCCCACACCCCTCACTGTAACACTGATATACCCCACACCCCTCACTGTAACACTCTGATATACCCCACACCCCTCACTGTAACACTGATATACCCCACACCCCTCACTGTAACACTGATATACCCCACACCCCTCACTGTAACACTCTGATATACCCCACACCCCTCACTGTAACACTGATATACCCCACACCCCTCACTGTAACACTGATATACCCCACACCCCTCACTGTAACACTCTGATATACCCCACACCCCTCACTGTAACACTCTGATATATCCCACACACCTCACTGTAACACTGATATACCCCACACCCGTCACTGTAACACTGATATACCCCACACCCCTCACTGTAACACTGATATACCCCACACCCCTCACTGTAACACTGATATACCCCACACACCTCACTGTAACACTGATATACCCCACACCCCTCACTGTAACACTCTGATATACCCCACACCCCTCACTGTAACACTCTGATATACCCCACACCCCTCACTGTAACACTCTGATATACCCCACACCCCTCACTGTAACACTCTGATATACCCCACACCCCACACTGTAACACTCTGATATACCCCACACCCCTCACTGTAACACTCTGATATACCCCACACCCCTCACTGGAACACTGATATATCCCACACCCCTCACTGTAACACTCTGATATACCCCACACCCCTCACTGTAACACTGATATACCCCACACCCCTCACTGTAACACACTGATATACCCCACACCCCTCACTGTAACACTGATATACCCCACACCCCTCACTGTAACACTCTGATATACCCCACACCCCTCACTGTAACAATCTGATACACCCCACACCCCTCACTGTAACACTGATATACCCCACACCCCTCACTGTAACACTCTGATATACCCCACACCCCTCACTGTAACACTCTGATATACCCCACACCCCTCACTGTAACACTGATATACCCCACACCCCTCACTGTAACACTCTGATACACCCCACACCCCTCACTGTAACACTGATATACCCCACACCCCTCACTGTAACACTGATATACCCCACACCCCTCACTGTAACACTGATATACCCCACACCCCTCACTGTAACACTCTGATATACCCCACACCCCTCACTGTAACACTGATATACCCCACACCCCTCACTGTAACACTCTGATATACCCCACACCCCTCACTGTAACACTCTGATACACCCCACACCCCTCACTGTAACACTGATATACCCCACACCCCTCACTGTAACACTCTGATATACCCCACACCCCTCACTGTAACACTGATATATCCCACACCCCTCACTGTAACACTGATATACCCCACACCCCTCACTGTAACACTGATATATCCCACACCCCTCACTGTAACACTGATATACCCCACACCCCTCACTGTAACACTCTGATATACCCCACACCCCTCACTGTAACACTCTGATATACCCCACACCCCTCACTGTAACACTGATATACCCCACACCCCTCACTGTAACACTGATATATCCCACACCCCTCACTGTAACACTGATATATCCCACACCCCTCACTGTAACACTCTGATATACCCCACACCCCTCACTGTAACACTGATATACCCCACACCCCTCACTGTTACACTGATATATCCCACACCCCTCACTGTAACACTGATATACCCCACACCCCTCACTGTAACACTCTGATATACCCCACACCCCTCACTGTAACACTCTGATATACCCCACACCCCTCACTGTAACACTGATATACCCCACACCCCTCACTGTAACACTGATATACCCCACACCCCTCACTGTAACACTCTGATATACCCCACACCCCTCACTGTAACACTCTGATATACCCCACACCCCTCACTGTAACACTCTGATATACCCCACACCCCTCACTGTAACACTGATATACCCCACACCCCTCACTGTAACACTCTGATATACCCCACACCCCTCACTGTAACACTGATATACCCCACACCCCTCACTGTAACACTGATATACCCCACACCCCTCACTGTAACACTGATATACCCTACACCCCTCACTATAACACTGATATACCCCACACCCCTCACTGTAACACTGATATACCCTACACCCCTCACTATAACACTGATATACCCCACACCCCTCACTGTAACACTGATATACCCCACACCCCTCACTGTAACACTCTGATATACCCCACACACCTCACTGTAACACTCTGATATACCCCACACCCCTCACTGTAACACTGATATACCCCACACCCCTCACTGTAACACTCTGATATACCCCACACCCCTCACTGTAACACTGATATACCCCACACCCCTCACTGTAACACTGATATACCCCACACCCCTCACTGTAACACTCTGATATACCCCACACCCCTCACTGTAACACTCTAATATACCCCACACCCCTCACTATAACACTGATATACCCCACACCCCTCACTGTAACACTGATATACCCCACACCCCTCACTGTAACACTGATCTCCCCCACACCCCTCACTGTAACACTGATATACCCCACACCCCTCACTGTAACACTCTGATATACCCCACACCCCTCACTGTAACACTCTGATATACCCCACACCCCTCACTGTAACACTCTGATATACCCCACACCCCTCACTGTAACACTGATATACCCCACACCCCTCACTGTAACACTGATATACCCCACACCCCTCACTGTAACACTGATATACCCCACACCCCTCACTGTAACACTGATATACCCCACACCCCTCACTGTAACACTGATATACCCCACACCCCTCACTGTAACACTGATATACCCCACACCCCTCACTGTAACACTGATATACCCCACACCCCTCACTGTAACACTGATATACCCCACACCCCTCACTGTAACACTGATATACCCCACACCCCTCACTGTAACACTGATATACCCCACACCCCTCACTGTAACACTGATATACCCCACACCCCTCACTGTAACACTGATATACCCCACACCCCTCACTGTAACACTGATATACCCCACACCCCTCACTGTAACACTGATATACCCCACACCCCTCACTGTAACACTGATATACCCCACACCCCTCACTGTCACACTGATATATCCCACACCCCTCACTGTAACACTCTGATATACCCCACACCCCTCACTGTAACACTCTGATATACCCCACACCCCTCACTGTAACACTCTGATATACCCCACACCCCTCACTGTAACACTGATATACCCCACACCCCTCACTGTAACACTGATATACCCCACACCCCTCACTGTAACACTGATATACCCCACACCCCTCACTGTAACACTGATATACCCCACACCCCTCACTGTAACACTGATATACCCCACACCCCTCACTGTAACACTGATATACCCCACACCCCTCACTGTAACACTGATATATCCCACACCCCTCACTGTAACACTCTGATATACCCCACACCCCTCACTGTAACACTCTGATATACCCCACACCCCTCACTGTAACACTCTGATATACCCCACACCCCTCACTGTAACACTGATATACCCCACACCCCTCACTGTAACACTGATATACCCCACACCCCTCACTGTAACACTGATATACCCTACACCCCTCACTGTAACACTCTGATATACCCCACACCCCTCACTGTAACACTGATATACCCCACACCCCTCACTGTAACACTCTGATATACCCCACACCCCTCACTGTAACACTCTGATATACCCCACACCCCTCACTGTAACACTGATATACCCCACACCCCTCACTGTAACACTCTGATATACCCCACACCCCTCACTGTAACACTGATATACCCCACACCCCTCACTGTAACACTCTGATATACCCCACACCCCTCACTGTAACACTGATATACCCCACACCCCTCACTGTAACACTGATATACCCCACACCCCTCACTGTAACACTGATATGCCCCACGCCCCTCACTGTAACACTGATATACCCCACACCCCTCACTGTAACACTCTGATATGCCCCACACCCCTCACTGTAACACTGATATACCCCACACCCCTCACTGTAACACTCTGATATGCCCCACACCCCTCACTGTAACACTGATATATCCCACACCCCTCACTGTAACACTGATATACCCCACACCCCTCACTGTAACACTCTGATATACCCCACACCCCTCACTGTAACACTCTGATATACCCCACACCCCTCACTGTAACACTGATATAGCCCACACCCCTCACGGTAACACTGATATACCCCACACCCCTCACTGTAACACTCTGATATACCCCACACCCCTCACTGTAACACTCTGATATTCCCCACACCCCTCACTGTAACACTCTGATATACCCCACACCCCTCACTGTAACACTGATGTACCCCACACCCCTCACTGTGACACTCTGATATACCCCACACCCCTCACTGTAACACTCTGATATACCCCTCACTGTAACACTCTGATATACCCCACACCCCTCACTGTAACACTGACATACTCCACACCCCTCACTGTAACACTGATATACCCCACACCCCTCACTGGAACACTGATATACCCCACACCCCTCACTGTAACACTGATATACCCCACACCCCTCACTGTAACACTCTGACATACCCCACACCCCTCACTGTAACACTCTGACATACCCCACACACCTCACTGTAAAACTCTGATATACCCCACACCCCTCACTGTAACACTGATATACCCCACACCCCTCACTGTAACACTCTGATATACCCCACATCCCTCACCGTAACACTCTGATCTACCCCACACCCCTCACTGTAACACTGATATACCCCACATCCCTCACTGTAACACTCTGATATACCCCACACCCCTCACAGTAACACTCTGATATATCCCACACCCCTCACTGTAACACTGATATACCCCACACCCCTCACTGTAACACTCTGATATATCCCACACCCCTCACTGTAACACTGATATACCCCACACCCCTCACTGTAACACTGATATACCCTACACCCCTCACTGTAACACTGATATACCCCACACCCCTCACTGTAACACTGATATACCCCACACCCCTCACTGTAACACTCTGATATATCCCACACCCCTCACTGTAACACTGATATACCCCACACCCCTCACTGTAACACTGATATACCCTACACCCCTCACTGTAACACTGATATACCCCACACCCCTCACTGTAACACTGATATACCCCACACCCCTCACTGTAACACACTGATACACCCCACACCCCTCACTGTAACACACTGATACACCCCACACCCCTCACTGTAACACTGATATACCCCCACACCACTCACTGTAACACACTGATATACCCCACACCCCTCACTGTAACACACTGATACACCCCACACCCCTCACTGTAACACTGATATACCCCCACACCACTCACTGTAACACACTGATATACCCCACAACCCTCACTGTAACACACTGATATACCCCACACCCCTCACTGTAACACTCTGATATATCCCACACCCCTCACTGTAACACTCTGATATACCCCACACCCCTCACTGTAACACTGATATACCCCACACCCCTCACTGTAACACTGATATACCCCACACCCCTCACTGTAACACTGATATACACCACACCCCTCACTGTAACACTGATATACCCCACACCCCTCACTGTAACACTGATATACCCCACACCCCTCACTGTAACACTCTGATATACCCCACACCCCTCGCTGTAACACTCTGATATACCCCACACCCCTCACTGTAACACTGATATACCCTACACCCCTCACTGTAACACTGATATACCCCACACCCCTCACTGTAACACTCTGATATATCCCACACCCCTCACTGTAACACTGATATACCCCACACCCCTCACTGTAACACTGATATATCCCACACCCCTCACTGTAACACACTGATATACCCCACACCCCTCACTGCAACACTGATATACCTCACACCCCTCACTGTAACACTAATATATCCCACACCCCTCACTGTAACACTGATATATCCCACACCCCTCACTGTAACACTCTGATATATCCCACACCCCTCACTGTAACACTGATATACCTCACACCCCTCACTGTAACACTGATATATCCCACACCCCTCACTGTAACACTGATATATCCCACACCCCTCACTGTAACACTGATATATCCCACACCCCTCACTGTAACACTCTGATATATCCCACACCCCTCACTGTAACACTGATATATCCCACACCCCTCACTGTAACACTGATATACCCTACACCCCTCACTGTAACACTGATATACCCCACACCCCTCACTGTAACACTGATATACCCCACACCCCTCACTGTAACACTGATATACCCCACACCACTCACTGTAACACTGATATATCCCACACCCCTCACTGTAACACTGATATATCCCACACCCCTCACTGTAACACTGATATATCCCACACCCCTCACTGTAACACTCTGATATATCCCACACCCCTCACTGTAACACTGATATACCTCACACCCCTCACTGTAACACTGATATATCCCACACCCCTCACTGTAACACTGATATACCCTACACCCCTCACTGTAACACTGATATACCCCACACCCCTCACTGTAACACTGATATACCCCACACCCCTCACTGTAACACTGATATACCCCACACCCCTCACTGTAACACTGATATACCCTACACCCCTCACTGTAACACTGATATACCCTACACCCCTCACTGTAACACTGATATACCCCACATCCCTCACTGTAACACTGATATACCCCACACCCCTCACTGTAACACTCTGATATATCCCACACCCCTCACTGTAACACTGATATACCCCACACCCCTCACTGTAACACACTGATATACCCCACACCCCTCACTGTAACACTCTGATATACCCCACACCCCTCACTGTAACACTCTGATACACCCCACACCCCTCACTGTAACACTCTGATACACCCCACACCCCTCACTGTAACACTGATATACCCCACACCCCTCACTGTAACACTCTGATATACCCCGCACCCCTCACTGGAACACTCTGATATACCCCACACCCCTCACTGTAACACTCTGATACACCCCACACCCCTCACTGTAACACTGATATACCCCACACCCCTCACTGTAACACCCTGATATACCCCATACCCCTCACTGTAACACTCTGATACACCCCACACCCCTCACTGTAACACTGATATACCCCACACCCCTCACTGTAACACTCTGATATACCCCACACCCCTCACTGTAACACTGATATACCCCACACCCCTCACTGTAACACACTGATATACCCCACACACCTCACTGTAACACTCTGATATACCCCATACCCCTCACTGTAACACTCTGATATACCCCACACCCCTCACTGTAACACTGATATACACCACACCCCTCACTGTAACACTGATATACCCCACACCCCTCACTGTAACACTGATATACCCTACACCCCTCACTGTAACACTGATATACCCCACACCCCTCACTGTAACACTCTGATATATCCCACACCCCTCACTGTAACACTGATATACCCCACACCCCTCACTGTAACACTGATATACCCTACACCCCTCACTGTAACACTGATATACCCTACACCCCTCACTGTAACACTGATATACCCTACACCCCTCACTGTAACACTGATATACCCCACACCCCTCACTGTAACACTGATATACCCCACACCCCTCACTGTAACACTCTGATATACCCCACACCCCTCACTGTAACACTGATATACCCCACACCCCTCACTGTAACACACTGATATACCCCACACCCCTCACTGTAACACTCTGATATACCCCATACTCCTCACTGTAACACTCTGATACACCCCACACCCCTCACTGTAACACTCTGATATACCCCACACCCCTCACTGTAACACTCTGATATACCCCACACCCCTCACTGTAACACACTGATATACCCCACACCCCTCACTGTAACACTCTGATATACCTCACACCCCTCACTGTAACACTCTGATATACCCCACACCCCTCACTGTAACACTCTGATATACCCCACACCCCTCACTGTAACACTCTGATATACCCCACACCCCTCACTGTAACACTGATATACCCCCACACCACTCACTGTAACACACTGATATACCCCACACCCCTCACTGTAACACTCTGATATACCCCACATCCCTCACTGTAACACTGATATACCCCACACCCCTCACTGTAACACTCTGATATACACCATACCCCTCAATGTAACACTCTCATATACCCCACACCCCTCACTGTAACACTCTGATATACCCCACACCCCTCACTGTAACACTGATATACCCCACACCCCTCACTGTAACACTGATATACCCCACACCCCTCACTGTAACACTGATATACCCCACACCCCTCACTGGAACACTGATATACCCCACACCCCTCACTGTAACACTGATATACCCCACACCCCTCACTGTAACACTCTGATATACCCCACACCCCTCAGTGGAACACTGATATACCCCACACCCCTCACTGCAACACTCTGATATAGCCCATACCCCTCACTGGAACACTCTGATATATCCCACACCCCTCACTGTAACACTCTGATATATCCCACACCCCTCACTGTAACACTCTGATATACCCCACACCCCTCACAGTAACACTGATATACCCCACACCCCTCACTGTAACACTGATATACCCCACACCCCTCACTGGAACACTGATATACCCCACACCCCTCACTGTAATACTCTGATATACCCCACACCCCTCACTGTAACACTCTGATATCCCCGACACCCCTCACTGGAACACTCTCTGATATACCCCACACCCTTCACTGTAACACTCTGATATATCCCACACCCCTCACTGTAACACTCTGATATATCCCACACCCCTCACTGTAACACTCTGATATATCCCACATCCCTCAGTGTAACACTCTGATATACCCCACACCCCTCACTGTAACACTCTGATATACCCCACACCCCTCAATGTAACACTCTGATATACCCCACACCCCTCACTGTAACACTCTGATATACCCCACACCCCACACTGAAACACTCTGATATACCCACACCCCTCACTGTAACACTCTGATATACCCCACACGCCTCACTGTAACACTCTGATATACCCCACACCCCTCACTGTAACACTCTGATATACCCCACACCCCTCACTGTAACACTCTGATATACCCCACATCCCACACTGAAACACTCTGACATACCCCACACCCCAACTCTGATATACCCCACACCCCTCACTGTAGCACTCTGATATACCCCACACCCCACACTGAAACACTCTGATATATCCCACACCCGTCACTGTAACACTCTGATATACCCCACACCCCTCACTGTAACACTCTGATATACCCCACACTGAAAAACTCTGATATACCCCACACCCCTCACTGGAACACTAATATACCCCACACCCCTCACTGTAACACTCTGATATAACCCACACCCCTCACTGTAATACTCTGATATACGCCAAATCCCTCACTGTAACACTCTGATATATCCCACACCCCTCACTGTAACACTCTGATATACCCACACCCCTCACTGTAACACTCTGATATACCCCACACCCCTCACTGTAACACTCTGATATACCCCACACCCCTCACTGTAACACTCTGATATACCCCACACCCCTCACTGTAACACTCTGATATACCCCACACCCCTCACTGTAACACTCTGATATACCCCACACCCCTCACTGTAACACTCTGATATACCCCACACCCCTCACTGTAACACTCTGATATACCCCACACCCCTCACTGTAACACACTGATATATCCCACACCCCACAGTGTAACACTCTGATATACCCCACACCCCTCACTGTAACACTCTGATATGCCCCTCACCACTCACTATAACACTGATATACCCCACACCCTTCACTGTAACACTCTGATATACCCCACACCCCTCACTGTAACACTCTGATATACCCCACACCCCTCACTGTAACACTCTGATACACCCCACACCCCTCACTGTAACACTCTGATATACCCCACACCCCTCACTGTAACACTCTGATATATCCCACACCCCACACTGTAACACTCTGATATGTCCCACACCCCTCACTGTAACACTCTGATAGACCCCACACCCCTCACTGTAACACTCTGATATCCCCCACACCCCTCACTGTAACACTCTGATACACCCCACACCCCTCACTGTAACACTCTGATATACCCCACACCCCTCACTGTAACACTCTGATACACCCCGCACCCCTCACTGTAACACTGATATACCCCACACCCCTCACTGTAACACTCTGATATACCCCACACCCCTCACTGTAACACTCTGATATATCCCACACCCCTCACTGTAACACTCTGATATATCCCACATCCCTCAGTGTAACACTCTGATATACCCCACATCCCACACTGAAACACTCTGATATACCCCACACCCCTCACTGTAACACTCTGATATACCCCACACCCCACACTGAAACACTCTGATATACCCACACCCCTCACTGTAACACTCTGATATACCCCACACGCCTCACTGTAACACTCTGATATACCCCACACCCCTCACTGTAACACTCTGATATACCCCACACCCCACACTGAAACACTCTGATATACCCCACACCCCAACTCTGATATACCCCACACCCCTCACTGTAGCACTCTGATATACCCCACACCCCTCACTGTAACACTCTGATATACCCCACACCCCTCACTGTAGCACTCTGATATACCCCACACTGAAACACTCTGATATATCCCACACCCCTCACTGTAACACTCTGATATACCCCACACCCCTCACTGTAACACTCTGATATACCCCACACCCCTCACTGTAACACACTGATATACCCCACACCCCTCACTGTAACACTCTGATATACCCCACACCCCACACTGAAACACTCTGATATACCCCACACCCCTCACTGGAACACTAATATACCCCACACCCCTCACTGTAACACTCTGATATACCCCACACCCCTCACTGTAACACTCTGATATACCCCACACCCCTCACTGTAACACTCTGATATATCCCACACCCCTCACTGTAACACTCTGATATATCCCACATCCCTCAGTGTAACACTCTGATATACCCCACACCCCTCACTGTAACAGTCTGATATACCCCACACCCCTCACTGTAACACTCTGATATACCCCACACCCCACACTGAAACACTCTGATATACCCCACACCCCTCACTGTAACACTCTGATATACCCCACACCCCACACTGAAACACTCTGATATACCCACACCCCTCACTGTAACACTCTGATATACCCCACACGCCTCACTGTAACACTCTGATATACCCCACACCCCTCACTGTAACACTCTGATATACCCCACACTGAAAAACTCTGATATACCCCACACCCCAACTCTGATATACCCCACACCCCTCACTGTAGCACTCTGATATACCCCACACCCCTCACTGTAACACTCTGATATACCCCACACCCCTCACTGTAGCACTCTGATATACCCCACACTGAAACACTCTGATATACCCCACACCCCTCACTGTAACACTCTGATATACCCCACACTGAAAAACTCTGATATACCCCACACCCCAACTCTGATATACCCCACACCCCTCACTGTAGCACTCTGATATACCCCACACCCCTCACTGTAACACTCTGATATACCCCACACCCCTCACTGTAGCACTCTGATATACCCCACACTGAAACACTCTGATATACCCCACACCCCTCACTGTAACACTCTGATATACCCCACACCCCTCACTGTAACACACTGATATACCCCACACCCCTCACTGTAACACTCTGATATACCCCACACCCCACACTGAAACACTCTGATATACCCCACACCCCTCACTGGAACACTAATATACCCCACACCCCTCACTGTAACACTCTGATATACCCCACACCCCTCACTGTAACACTCTGATATACCCCAAATCCCTCACTGTAACACTCTGATATATCCCACACCCCTCACTGTAACACTCTGATATACCCCACACCCCTCACTGTAACACTCTGATATAACCCACACCCCTCACTGTAATACTCTGATATACCCCAAATCCCTCACTGTAACACTCTGATATATCCCAAATCCCTCACTGTAACACTCTGATATATCCCACACCTCTCACTGTAACACTCTGATATACCCCACACCCCTCACTGTAACACTCTGATATACCCCACACCCCTCACTGTAACACTCTGATATACCCCACACCCCTCACTGTAACACTGATATACCCCACACCCCTCACTGTAACACTCTGATATACCCCACACCCCTCACTGTAACACTGATATACCCCACACCCCTCACTGTAACACTGATATACCCCACACCCCTCACTGTAACAGTCTGATATATCCCACACCCCTCACTGTAACACTCTGATATACCCCACACCCCTCACTGTAACACTCTGATATACCCCACACCCCTCACTGTAACACTGATATACCCCACACCCCTCACTGTAACACTCTGATATACCCCACACCCCTCACTGTAACACTCTGATATACCCCACACCCCTCACTGTAACACTCTGATGTATCCCACACCCCTCACTGTAACACTCTGATATACCCCACACCCCTCACTGTAAAACTGATATACCCCACACCCCTCACTGTAACACTGATATACCCCACACCCCTCACTGTAACACTCTGATATACCTCACACCCCTCACTGTAACACTCTGATATAACCCACACCCCTCACTGTAACACTCTGATATACCCCACACCCCTCACTGTAACACACTGATATACCCCACTCCCCTCACTGTAACACTGATATACCCCACTCCCCTCACTGTAACACTGATATACCCCACACCCCTCACTGTAACACTGATATACCCCACTCCCCTCACTGTAACACACTGATATACCCCACACCCCTCACTGTAACACTCTGATACACCCCACACCCCTCACTGTAACACTCTGATATATCCCACACCCCTCACTGTAACACTCTGATATACCCCACTCCCCTCACTGTAACACACTGATATACCCCACACCCCTCACTGTAACACTCTGATACACCCCACACCCCTCACTGTAACACTCTGATATACCCCACACCCCTCACTGTAACACTCTGATATATCCCACACCCCTCACTGTAACACTCTGATATACCCCACACCCCTCACTGTAACAATCTGATATACCCCACACCCCTCACTGTAACACTGATATACCCCACACCCCTCACTGTAACACTCTGATATACCCCACACCCCTCACTGTAACAATCTGATATACCCCACACCCCTCACTGTAACACTCTGATATATCCCACACCCCTCACTGTAACACTCTGATATACCCCACACCCCTCACTGTAACACTCTGATATACCCCACACCCCTCACTGTAACACTGATATACCCCACACCCCTCACTGTAACACTCTGATATACCCCACACCCCTCACTGTAACACTCTGATATACCCCACACCCCTCACTGTAACACTCTGATATACCCCACACCCCTCACTGTAACACACTGATATATCCCACACCCCACAGTGTAACACTCTGATATACCCCACACCCCTCACTGTAACACTCTGATATGCCCCTCACCACTCACTATAACACTGATATACCCCACACCCTTCACTGTAACACTCTGATATACCCCACACCCCTCACTGTAACACTCTGATATACCCCACACCCCTCACTGTAACACTCTGATACACCCCACACCCCTCACTGTAACACTCTGATATACCCCACACCCCTCACTGTAACACTCTGATATATCCCACACCCCACACTGTAACACTCTGATATGTCCCACACCCCTCACTGTAACACTCTGATAGACCCCACACCCCTCACTGTAACACTCTGATATCCCCCACACCCCTCACTGTAACACTCTGATACACCCCACACCCCTCACTGTAACACTCTGATATACCCCACACCCCTCACTGTAACACTCTGATACACCCCGCACCCCTCACTGTAACACTGATATACCCCACACCCCTCACTGTAACACTCTGATATACCCCACACCCCTCACTGTAACACTCTGATATATCCCACACCCCTCACTGTAACACTCTGATATATCCCACATCCCTCAGTGTAACACTCTGATATACCCCACATCCCACACTGAAACACTCTGATATACCCCACACCCCTCACTGTAACACTCTGATATACCCCACACCCCACACTGAAACACTCTGATATACCCACACCCCTCACTGTAACACTCTGATATACCCCACACGCCTCACTGTAACACTCTGATATACCCCACACCCCTCACTGTAACACTCTGATATACCCCACACCCCACACTGAAACACTCTGATATACCCCACACCCCAACTCTGATATACCCCACACCCCTCACTGTAGCACTCTGATATACCCCACACCCCTCACTGTAACACTCTGATATACCCCACACCCCTCACTGTAGCACTCTGATATACCCCACACTGAAACACTCTGATATATCCCACACCCCTCACTGTAACACTCTGATATACCCCACACCCCTCACTGTAACACTCTGATATACCCCACACCCCTCACTGTAACACACTGATATACCCCACACCCCTCACTGTAACACTCTGATATACCCCACACCCCACACTGAAACACTCTGATATACCCCACACCCCTCACTGGAACACTAATATACCCCACACCCCTCACTGTAACACTCTGATATACCCCACACCCCTCACTGTAACACTCTGATATACCCCACACCCCTCACTGTAACACTCTGATATATCCCACACCCCTCACTGTAACACTCTGATATATCCCACATCCCTCAGTGTAACACTCTGATATACCCCACACCCCTCACTGTAACAGTCTGATATACCCCACACCCCTCACTGTAACACTCTGATATACCCCACACCCCACACTGAAACACTCTGATATACCCCACACCCCTCACTGTAACACTCTGATATACCCCACACCCCACACTGAAACACTCTGATATACCCACACCCCTCACTGTAACACTCTGATATACCCCACACGCCTCACTGTAACACTCTGATATACCCCACACCCCTCACTGTAACACTCTGATATACCCCACACTGAAAAACTCTGATATACCCCACACCCCAACTCTGATATACCCCACACCCCTCACTGTAGCACTCTGATATACCCCACACCCCTCACTGTAACACTCTGATATACCCCACACCCCTCACTGTAGCACTCTGATATACCCCACACTGAAACACTCTGATATACCCCACACCCCTCACTGTAACACTCTGATATACCCCACACTGAAAAACTCTGATATACCCCACACCCCAACTCTGATATACCCCACACCCCTCACTGTAGCACTCTGATATACCCCACACCCCTCACTGTAACACTCTGATATACCCCACACCCCTCACTGTAGCACTCTGATATACCCCACACTGAAACACTCTGATATACCCCACACCCCTCACTGTAACACTCTGATATACCCCACACCCCTCACTGTAACACACTGATATACCCCACACCCCTCACTGTAACACTCTGATATACCCCACACCCCACACTGAAACACTCTGATATACCCCACACCCCTCACTGGAACACTAATATACCCCACACCCCTCACTGTAACACTCTGATATACCCCACACCCCTCACTGTAACACTCTGATATACCCCAAATCCCTCACTGTAACACTCTGATATATCCCACACCCCTCACTGTAACACTCTGATATACCCCACACCCCTCACTGTAACACTCTGATATAACCCACACCCCTCACTGTAATACTCTGATATACCCCAAATCCCTCACTGTAACACTCTGATATATCCCAAATCCCTCACTGTAACACTCTGATATATCCCACACCTCTCACTGTAACACTCTGATATACCCCACACCCCTCACTGTAACACTCTGATATACCCCACACCCCTCACTGTAACACTCTGATATACCCCACACCCCTCACTGTAACACTGATATACCCCACACCCCTCACTGTAACACTCTGATATACCCCACACCCCTCACTGTAACACTGATATACCCCACACCCCTCACTGTAACACTGATATACCCCACACCCCTCACTGTAACAGTCTGATATATCCCACACCCCTCACTGTAACACTCTGATATACCCCACACCCCTCACTGTAACACTCTGATATACCCCACACCCCTCACTGTAACACTGATATACCCCACACCCCTCACTGTAACACTCTGATATACCCCACACCCCTCACTGTAACACTCTGATATACCCCACACCCCTCACTGTAACACTCTGATGTATCCCACACCCCTCACTGTAACACTCTGATATACCCCACACCCCTCACTGTAAAACTGATATACCCCACACCCCTCACTGTAACACTGATATACCCCACACCCCTCACTGTAACACTCTGATATACCTCACACCCCTCACTGTAACACTCTGATATAACCCACACCCCTCACTGTAACACTCTGATATACCCCACACCCCTCACTGTAACACACTGATATACCCCACTCCCCTCACTGTAACACTGATATACCCCACTCCCCTCACTGTAACACTGATATACCCCACACCCCTCACTGTAACACTGATATACCCCACTCCCCTCACTGTAACACACTGATATACCCCACACCCCTCACTGTAACACTCTGATACACCCCACACCCCTCACTGTAACACTCTGATATATCCCACACCCCTCACTGTAACACTCTGATATACCCCACTCCCCTCACTGTAACACACTGATATACCCCACACCCCTCACTGTAACACTCTGATACACCCCACACCCCTCACTGTAACACTCTGATATACCCCACACCCCTCACTGTAACACTCTGATATATCCCACACCCCTCACTGTAACACTCTGATATACCCCACACCCCTCACTGTAACAATCTGATATACCCCACACCCCTCACTGTAACACTGATATACCCCACACCCCTCACTGTAACACTCTGATATACCCCACACCCCTCACTGTAACAATCTGATATACCCCACACCCCTCACTGTAACACTCTGATATATCCCACACCCCTCACTGTAACACTCTGATATACCCCACACCCCTCACTGTAACACTCTGATATACCCCACACCCCTCACTGTAACACTGATATACCCCACACCCCTCACTGTAACACTCTGATATGTCCCCGCCCCCATTAACTGATTTGTTGTAACTCCAATTTTTTTTGCCGCTCTCTCTCTCTCGGTAACGTCACTGCTGTCTGTTTTCCTCCCCCAGTTCCTGTGCGGGATGACGGGAACATGCCAGACATTCCTGCCCATCCTTGTGACAAGATCGGGCCCACACTGGAGTGGATGAAGAAACTTTGAGACAGGGTTTGAATCGTGTCGAGGGTGCCCTGCTCCCGGATATTTATATTCCCTTCAGTGGAAATTCCAATAAAAGTAGCGCTCAAGTCGAGATGTGATCCCGATTTTCCATCACCTTCTGCGTGTCACTGCGCTCTCTCTTATATCTGGGGTTGCCTCTCACAGGAACAAACAACTGGTATTCATCCTGTACTTCAACATCACAGAGCACTGCGGAGGCAACAGGAGGAAGCACAAGTCAACCCTAATACACGGGCAGCTGACAAGTAGCTCACTCAAAGAGCTCAGTAGCTTCGTCTTCGAGCGAGAGAGAGGGAGAGGAGAGGGAGCGAGAGAGAGGAGAGGGAGCGAGAGAGAGAGGGGGGGGAGCGAGAGAGAGGGGGGGGAGCGAGAGAGAGGGGGGGAGCGAGAGAGAGGAGAGGGAGCGAGAGAGAGGAGAGGGAGTGAGAGAGAGGAGAGGGAGCGAGAGAGAGGAGAGGGAGCGAGAGAGAGAGGGGGGGAGCGAGAGAGAGGGGGGAGCGAGAGAGAGGAGAGGGAGCGAGAGAGAGGAGAGGGAGCGAGAGAGAGGAGAGGGAGCGAGAGAGAGGAGAGGGAGCGAGAGAGAGGAGAGGGAGCGAGAGAGAGGAGAGGGAGCGAGAGAGAGGAGAGGGAGCGAGAGAGAGGAGAGGGAGCGAGAGAGAGGAGAGGGAGCGAGAGAGAGGAGAGGGAGCGAGAGAGAGGAGAGGGAGCGAGAGAGAGGGGGGGAGCGAGAGAGAGGAGAGGGAGCGAGAGAGAGGAGAGGGAGCGAGAGAGAGGAGAGGGAGCGAGAGAGAGGAGAGGGAGCGAGAGAGAGGAGAGGGAGCGAGAGAGAGGAGAGGGAGCGAGAGAGAGGAGAGGGAGCGAGAGAGGAGAGGGAGCGAGAGAGAGGAGAGGGAGCGAGAGAGGAGAGGGAGCGAGAGAGAGGAGAGGGAGCGAGAGAAGAGAGGGAGCGAGAGAGAGGAGAGGGAGGGAGCGAGAGAGGAGAGGGAGCGAGAGAGGAGAGGGAGCGAGAGAGAGGAGAGGGAGCGAGAGAGGAGAGGGAGCGAGAGAGGAGAGGGAGCGAGAGAGAGGAGAGGGAGCGAGAGGAGAGGGAGCGAGAGAGGGGGGGGAGCGAGAGAGGGGGGGAGCGAGAGAGAGGGGGGAGCGAGAGGGAGGGGGGGAGCAAGAGGGAGGGGGGAGCGAGAGAGAGGGGGGAGCGAGAGAGGAGAGGGAGCGAGAGAGGGGGGGGAGCGAGAGAGAGGGGGAGCGAGAGAGAGAGAGGGGGAGCGAGAGAGAGAGGGGGGAGCGAGAGAGAGAGAGGGGGAGCGAGAGAGAGAGAGGGGGAGCGAGAGAGAGAGAGGGGGAGCGAGAGAGAGAGAGGGGGAGCGAGAGAGAGAGAGGGGGAGCGAGAGAGAGAGAGGGGGAGCGAGAGAGAGAGAGGGGGAGCGAGAGAGAGAGAGGGGGAGCGAGAGAGAGAGAGGGGGAGCGAGAGAGAGAGAGGGGGAGCGAGAGAGAGAGAGGGGGAGCGAGAGAGAGAGAGGGGGAGCGAGAGAGAGAGGGGGAGCGAGAGAGGGGGAGCGAGAGGGAGCGAGAGATAGAGGGAGCGAGAGAGGCTGCAAGAGAGAGGGGGAGCGTGAGAGAGGGAGCGAGAGAGAGGCAGCGAGGGAGAGGGGGAGGGAGAGAGCGTGAGACGGGGAGCGAGGGAGTGGGAGAGAGAGGGAGGGAGCAAGAGAGAGAGGGGGAGCGAGAGGGAGGGAGCGAGAGAGGGGGAGGGAGAGAGAGTGAGCGTGAGAGGGGGAGCAAGAGAGAGGGAGGGAGCAAGAGAGAGAGGGGGACGTTATTTACACAGAGGGTGGTGGGGGCCTGGAATGCGCTGCCAAGTAGGGTGGTGGAGGCAGGCACGCTGACATCGTTTAAGACTTACCTGGATAGTCACATGAGCAGCCTGGGAATGGAGGGATACAAACGAACGGTCTCGTTGGACCAAGGAGCGGCACAGGCTTGGAGGGCCGAAGGGCCTGTTTCCTGTGCTGTACTGTTCTTTGACAGAGGGGGAGCGAGCGAGAGAGAGACAGAGGGGGAGTGAGAGACAGAGGGGGAGTGAGAGAGACAGAGAGGGGGAGTGAGAGTGAGACTGGGGGAGTGAGAGAGAGACAGAGGGGAAGCAAGAAAAGAGGGACAGGATAGAGAAAAAGAGTGGAGGGAGAGTGAGAGATTGGAGGCGGAGGGAGAGAGAGAAGGGGGAACGAGAGAGAGGGAGGGAGCTAGAGAGACAGGGGGAGTGAGAGACAGAGGGAGCAAGAGGAGGTGGAGCGTGAGAGAGAGAGAGACGGGGATAAGAGAGAGAGAGAGGGGGAGCGAGAGACTGATGGTGAACCCTCTTCCCACACAGGGTTAGTGACCAATGTTGAGTCCTCTGTTCCCTCTGACGGAAGAGCTCGCGATTCCACACCTCCCTTTGTTGGAACCTCTGCTGGCACTGTTCAAAACGCCTCCCAACTTGTAGATGTGGTCCCTACCCCTTGGTGTGGAGCCATCTAGAGTTGGTCTGTAAGTCGGCACCACACTAACTCGTCCCAAGTTTCCACCCTATTGGATCAGGGCCCTGTCTTGGCTACAATTGCAGCCAGGACCCAGTTCTCCCCCAGGGTTTCTGGCCCGTCCCAACTTGCCCTTGTGAAATGCCCTCAGCTTGGCACGTTCAGTGAATCAGCGCCTCCTGGTTCCTCTCCGCTACTCACCTCATTTCATCAGGCCAGAGTAGGTCAAACATTGCACACAAACTCTCACCCAAACATCAGTGTCTCCGGGGAGCATTTTGTTGTTGCAATGTGGGGGAGGGGGCGGGGGGGGGGGGGGTGGGGGAGTGTTCCTGTATCGTATCCGCTTCCACTCCCTCCCCCGGCAGCGAGTTCCAGGCACCCACCACCCTCTGTGTAAAACATCTGCCTCGTACATCTCCTTTAAACCTTGCCCCTCGCACCTTAAACCTGTGCCCCCAGTAATTGACTCTTCCACCCTGGGAAAAAGCTTCTGACTATCCACTCTGTCCATGCCTCTCATAATCTTGTAGACTTCTATCAGGTCACCCCTCAACCTCCGTCGCTCCAGTAAGAACAAACCAAGTTTCTCCAACCTCTCCTCATAGCTGATGCCCTCCATGCCAGGCAACATCCTGGTAAATCTTTTCTGTACCCTCTCCAAAGCCTCCACATCCTTCTGGTAGTGTGGTGACCAGAATTGAACACTATATTCCAAGTGTGGCCTAACTAAGGTTCTATGAAGCTGCAACATGACTTGCCAATTTTTAAACTCAATACCCCGGCCGATGAAGGCAAGCATGCCGTATGCCTTCTTGACTACCTTCTCCACCTGCATTGCCACTTTCAGTGACCTGTGTACCCGTACACCCAGATCCCTCTGCCTATCAATACTCGTAAGGGTTCTGCCATTTCCTGTATATTTCCTATCTGTATTA
Source organism: Mustelus asterias (assembly GCF_964213995.1). NCBI lineage: Eukaryota > Metazoa > Chordata > Chondrichthyes > Carcharhiniformes > Triakidae > Mustelus > Mustelus asterias. The sequence continues at coordinate 91,926 of NW_027590962.1, forward strand.
GACCTTCCAAAATGAATTACCTCACATTTGTCCGGATTAAACTCCATCTGCCATCTCTCCGCCCAAGTCTCCAACTGACCTATATCCTGCTGTAACCTCTGATGGTCCTCATCGCTATCCGCAAATCCACCAACCTTTGTGTCGTCCGCAAACTTACTAATCAAACCAGTTACATTTTCCTCCAAATCATTTATATATATTACAAACAGCAAAGGTCCTAGCACTGATCCCTGAGGAACACCGCTTGTCACAGCCCTCCATTCAGAAAAACACCCTTCCACTGCTACCCTCTGTCTTCTTTGACCGAGCCAGTTTTGTATCCACCTTGCCAGCTCACCTCTGATCCAATGCGACTTCACCTTCTGCACCAGTCTGCCATGAGGGACCTTGTCAAAGGCCTTACTGAAGTCCATGTAGACAACATCCACTGCCCTACCCTCATCAATCATCTTCGTCACTTCCTCGAAAAACTCAATCAAGTTAGTGAGGCACGACCTCCCCTTCACAAAACCATGTTGCCTCTCACTAATACGTCCACTTATTTCCAAATGAGAGTAAATCCAGTCTTGAAGAATCCTCTCCAATCATTTCCCTACCACTGACATAAGGCTCACCGGCCTGTAATTACCTGGATTATTCTTGCTACCCTTCTTAAACAAAGGAACAACATTGGCCAGTCTCCAATCCTCTGGGACCTCCCCTGTAGCCAGTGAGGATACAAAGATTTCTCTCAAGGCCCCAGCAATTTCCTCCCTTGCCTCTCTCAGTATTCTGGGGTAAATCCCATCAGGCCCCGGGTACCTGTCTACCTTCATGTTTCTCAAGAACCCCAATACCTCCTCCTTTTTGATCTCAACATGACTGAAACTATCTACACATCCTTTCCCAGACTCATCATCCACCAAGTCCTTCTCTTTGGTGAATACTGACGCAAAGTACTCATTTAATACCTCGCCCATTTCCTCTGGCTCCACGCATAGATTCCCTCCCCTGTCCTTGAGTGGGCCAACCCTCTCCCTGGCTACCCTCTTGCTCGTTATATATGTATAAAAATCCTTGGGATTTTCCTTAATCCTGTTGGCCAATGATTTTTCATGACCCCTTTTAGCCCCTCTTACTCCTTGCTTAAGTTTCTTTCTACTTTCCTTGTATTCCACACTTGCTTCGTGTGTTCCCAGCCTCCTAGCTTTGACAAATGCTTCCTTTTTCTCTTTGACTAGGCTCACAATACCTCTTGTTATCCAAGGTTCCCAAAACTTGCCATACTTATCCTTCATCCTTACAGGAATGTGCCGGTCCTGAATCCCTATCAACTTACACTTGAAAGCCTCCCACATGCCAGATGTTGATTTGCCCTCAAACATCTGCCCCCAATCTACATTCTTCAGTTCCTGCCTAATATTGTTGTAATGAGCCTTCCCCCAATTTAGCACCTTCACTTGAGGACAACACTTATCTTTATCCATCAGTACCTTAAAGCTTACTGAATTGTGGTCACTGTTCCCAAACTGCTCCCTGACTGAAACATCGACCACCTGTCCGGGCTCATTCCCCAATACCAGGTCCAGTATGGCCCTTTCCCTAGTTGGACTATCTACATACTGTTTCAAGAAGCCCTCCTGGATGCTCCTTACAAACTCTGCCCCATCCACGCCCCTAGCACTAAGTGAGTCCCAGTCAATATAGGGGAAGTTAAAATCTCCCACCACACCAACCCTGTTACTTTTACACCTTGTCAAAATCTGCCTACATATCTGTTCCTCTATCTCCCTCTGGCTGTTGGGTGGCCTATAGTAAACCCCCAACATTGTGACTACACCCTTCCTATTCCTGAGCTCTACCCATATTGCCTCGCTGTATGAGCCCTCCGAGATATCCTCCCACAGTACAGCTGTGATATTCTCCTTAACCAGTAGTGCAACTCCCCCACCCCTTTTACATCCCCTTCTATCCCGCCTGAAACATCTATATCCTGGAATATTAAGCTGCCAATCCTGTCCTTCCCTTAACCAAGTCTCTGTAATGGCAACAACATCATAGTTCCTAGTGCTAATCCAAGCTCTAAGTTCATCTGCCTTACCTGTTACACTTCTCGCATTGAAACAGATGTGCTTCCGTCCACCAGACCCTCTCTGATTAGCAACCACACCCAGCCTGCTCTTCCTCGGTGTCTTACTGGCCCTACTCTCTGGTTCCTCTTCAGTTAATTCACCTTTGCGTTGGTTCCCACCCCCCTGCCAAACTAGTTTAAATCCTCCCGTGTGACACTAGCAAACCCCCCGGCCAGAATATTTATGCCCTTCCAGTTTAGATGCAACCTGTCCTTCTTGTACAGGTCCCATCTGCCCCGGAAGAGACCCCAATGGTCCAGATATCTGAAACCCTCCCTCCTACACCAGCTGTTTAGCCACGTGTTGAGCTGCACTATCTTCCTATTCCTAGCCTCACTGGCATGTGGCACAGGGAGTAATCCTGAGATTACAACTCTAGAGGTTCTGCTTTTTAACTTTCTACCTAACTCCCTAAACTGCTGCTGCAGGACCTCATCACTCTTCCTGCCTATGTTGTTAGTACCAATATGGACCACGACCTCTGGCTGTTCACCCTCTCCCTTCAGAATGCTTTCCGTCTGTTCAGTGACATCCTGGACCCTGGCACCAGGGAGGCAACATCCCATCCTGGAGTCTCTCACATCCACAGAAACACCTATCTGCACCCCTAACTATAGAGTCCCCTATAACTATTGCTCTAGTCCTCTTTGTCCCTCCCTGCTTAACAACAGAGCCAGCCGTGTTGCCACTGCTTTGGCTGCTGCTGCTGTTATCCCCTGATAGCCCATCTCCCCCAACAGAATCCAAACAGGATACTTGTTAGAGAGGGGGGCGACCACAGGGGATTCCTGCACTGACTGCCTGCCCCTTCTAGCAGTCACCCATCTATCTGGCTGCACCTTGGGTGTGACCATGTCTTTAAAGCTCCAATCTGTGATGCTTTCCACCTCCTTCATGCTCTTAAGTGCTTCCAGCTGCTGCTCCAACCTATCCATGCGGTCTGTAAGGAGCTGCAATTGGGTGCACTTCCTGCAGATGTAGTCGTCCGAGACGCTGGAAGCCTCACAGATCTCCCACATCTCACAAGTGTAGCACTTAACCCCACTGGCCGACATTTCCAGCACCAATTAAATTATTTGAGAAAGTTTATAACCTCTTTTACTTTCTCACAGTGGCATCCTTTTTTTTGGTCAGAGGAGGAGGGAGGGAGGGAAACACTAATGTCGTGTTTGGGGCTTCCCGCTCCTTGACACCAGATCTTCTGCTGCTTAGTAGATGTTCCTGGGCCGAAGACTCCCAGAATGCACCAGTGAAGTCCCTCAGCCGACTCCACTGGAATAATAGTTTATGAGTCGCAGGAAAGACCTCAACAGGGACACGGTTTCCAGTCTCGCTGCTTTCATTACGGCTCCCAGCCTCTTAGGTGCTTTATGCAATCTTTCACCATCGATAATGTGACTTAAATACTCAACACAGTCCTTTAAAACCTCACAATTCTCTTTCCTAATCTGCAGCCCATGTTCCTGCAGTCTCTTCAACATCCCTAATCAATGCCGCAAATCTTTCTCGTCTGAGGTAACATTGGACCTCCGAGAAACCTCGGAGACACTCTGTGTCCTGTTTGAGAACAGATTTCCACTCCATCTGACGAAGGAGCAGCGCTCCGAAAGCTAATGGTATTTGCTACCAAATAAACCTGTTGGACTTTAACCTGGTGTTGTTAAAACTCTTACTGTGTTTACCCCAGTCCAACGCCGGCATCTCCACATCAAAACTTCTGACTGCCAGCAAGGCCACTAAATAGATCTTCAATAAGGGGCAAAGGATATTAATCCACACATAGGCACAGAGTTCACTGTGACTTTAAAATCCGCAGATAGCCTCACTGAGCCATCAGCCTTCATGACAGGAACGATGGACGTGGCCCACTCACTTGTGGCCCACTGGTTCCAATATCTCCAAACCTACTAATCTCTTGGGTTTGGCCTCCACCTTGGGTCTAATCGTGTGTGGCATGGGATGTGCCTTCATGTGCTTTGGGCAGGCATCCAGCTTCAGCCATAGACTCACTCCCTTTCCTTTCATCTCGCCCAGGGTTCCATTAAACACCTTGCATTTCTCCAAAATATCGTTCAGACTCGAGCGAGACTCTGTTAATCTGTTCACCACCTCCCAGTTTTCCCCAGGATGGAGCCGGAGTGAGGCGACTTCTTGCAAGCTGTGCCCAGCGTACCTTCTAATTCTATCTTTTACTCTCGTTCTGTGCTTCTAAAACTTCATTCTAACTCTTTTAAATTACTGTAACACTACATTCTGCACTCTTTCATTTCCTTCCCTATGAACGGAATGCATTGTCCGTATAGCGCGCAAGAAACAATACTTTTCACTGTATGTTAATACATGTGACAATAATAAATCAAAATCAAAAAGTTTAATTTCAACTGTTTCAGCAAAGATAGTGTGAACAATGCAGGATAATCAGCTCCATGATTTACGAAGGTAGCTGTACGCACTGGTCCCTCAGCTGTACCTTGGCCGAGTCACAGTCTTTCAGAGGAACCAACTGTTCCATGTCCGTCCTCAGGATGATGTTCACAGGCTTCAGGGGAAGTAACTTTGTTTTGTAAACTGACTCTGGAATCAATGACACTGCTGCCCCCGTGTCCACCTCCAGCTTTACTCGTTTCCCTTTGGGAAGCGGTCTGCTTCACCTCACACCGACGGGACAGTGTCTTCTCAGTCTGCTCTGTTCCATCCGCAGACCCCCATGGACTCCTTGTCCTCTTCTACATTGGCTACTTGCCACTTCCTCCTGGGTGTGGACCCTGACCGCTTCAGCTTCGCACCCTCCTGGGACACCGGTGCTCTGTGGTTTCAGGCAATGTGACCCGTCTTCCGACAGTTCCAGCACTCCCCTCATTCAGCAACTGGACTCTGTGTGAACCCCCCCCCCACCCCCCGCCCCCTCGTGCACCCTGGCACGAGTGTCTAAATGCAGTGCCTCCCTGGCAGCCCATTACATGGAGACCGCGATCTCAAAGGCCTTCTTAGACTCACATTCCTACCATTCTTCACATTCTAATCTGTAATTATCTTGCAGTTGTGTCTCTGTCTATATACGCCGTGTTTGTGAACTAACCTCCACTCACCTGCTGAAGGAGCAGCTCTCCGAAAGCTCGTGATTCCAGATAAACCTGTTGGACTTTAACCTGGTGTTGTGAGACTTCTTACTGTTCTTAAACTCCAGCCGTGGTTCTGTCAGTAGTCGCTGCTGAATTGCTTCCTGCTGGAGGCCGCATACCAGTCGGTCTCGGAACGCGTCCTGCAAGAATACCCCAAAGTCACAGTGCCCGGCCAGGCTCTTTAGGGCGGGCTTCAGATTTGGTGATGGGTCTCACCCTCCATCTGGTCTGGTGAAACCGGAAACTCTCTGCAATCAGCAGCGGTTTTGGCATGAAGTGCCCCTCCAGTACTGTACACAACTCCTGGAATGATTTCTCCTTTGGTTTCTCCAGCTGTAGAAGGCTTCTCAAGATGCCAGAAGTTTTATTTCCCACTGTGCTAAGACTGGTACAATAAGGTTGCCACCCTATTCACGGTGATAAAAATACAGAACCATTCAATGTAGGCCGTCCACGACTCGGCTTCCTTATCGAACGCCCTATCATACCAAATTTCCCCATTTCTCTTTGCCGGAGGCAGGGATTTTCCCACCCCTAAACATAGGCCCGAAGCCTGTTTTCCTGCGCTGACTCCTGTGCTTCCTTCTCCCTGAGCGCTCGGTATTGCCCTCACCCAACGACCGAGACTTCCTCCAATCGCCCAAAACCTGAAGCCAGTGACGGTCGTGGAGATCGACTTCCGACCGTTGACGGCACCCGAGTCCGTCCAAATCGATGTTTCCCACAATGCCCTCCTACCCCTTGGGCCTACCTCCCTCCCTCCAAAGGTTTCCTTTGCACTGTGGGAGAGGCTGTTCGAGGGTAAATCCACATCTGGCATGTGGGAGTCTTTTAAGGAGCAGTTGATAGGACTGCAGGACAGGCATGTGCCTGTAAAGAGGAAGGATAGGAAAGGTAGGAATCGAGAGCCATGGATAACCAGTGAAATTGTGGGTCCAATCAAAAAGAAAAAAGAGGCATACATGAGGTCCAGGCAGCTAAAAACAGATGGAGCACTGGAGGAATACAGAGAAAGTAGAAAAGAACTCAAACAGGGGCTTAGAAGGGCAAAAAGGGGTCACGAAATGTCCTTGGCAGACAGGATTAAGGAGAATCCTAAGGCATTTTATACATACGTTTGGAACAAGAGGGTTGTTAGGGAAAGAATCGGACCTCTCAGGGACAAAGGAGGGGAATTATGCTTAGAACCAAAGGAAGTAGGTGAGATCCTAAACTAATACTTTGCATCACTATTCACAAAGGAGGGACATGTTGACTGGTAGTGTCTCAGAGAGATGTGTTGACCCGTTAGAAAAAATCTCAATTACAAGGGAGGAAGTGTTAGGTTTTTTAGGAAACATTAAGACAGACAAATCCCCAGGGCCGGATGGCATCTATCCTAGACTCCTCAGGGAGGCAAGAGATGCAATTGCTGGGCCTCTAACAGAAATCTTTGTCTCTTCACTGGACACAGGTGAGGTCCCAGAGGATTGGAGGATAGCAAATGTGGTCCCGTTATTTAAGAAGGGTAGCAAGGATAACCCGGGTAATTATAGGCTGGTGAGCTTGACGTCCGTGGTAGGGAAGTTGTTGGAGAAGATTCTTAGAGATAGGACATATGCGCATTTAGAACTGAATAATCTCATTAGCGATAGACAGCATGGTTTTGTATGAGGGAGGTCATGCCTCACAAATTTGGTTGAGTTTTTTGAGGAGGTGACAAAAACGATTGACGAGGGAAGGGCCGTGGATGTCGTCTATATGGATTTTAGTAAAGCGTTTGACAAGGTCCCTCATGGCAGGCTGGTGCAAAAGGTTAAATCTCACGGGATAAAAGGTGAGCGAGCTAGATGGGTGGAGAACTGGCTTAGCCGTAGAAGACAGAGGGTAGCAGTGGAGGGGTCTTTTTCCGGTTGGAGGTTTGTGACTAGTGGTGTTCCGCAGGGCTCTATACTGGGATTTGCTGTTTGCGATAAATGATTTGGAGGAAGATGCAGCTGGTGTGATCAGTAAGTTTGTGGACGACACAAAGATTGCTGGAGTTGCGGATAGTGATGAACATTGTCAGAGAATACAGCAGGATATAGATAGGCTGGAACATTGGGCGGAGAAATGACAGATGGAATTTAATCCAGATAAATGCGAAGTGATGCATTTCAGTAGATCTAATGTAAGGGGGAGCTATACAATAAATGGCAGAACCATCAGGAGTACAGACACACAGAGGGACCTGGGTGTACAAGTCCACAGATCCTGAAAGGTGGCAGCACAGGTGGAGAGGGTGATGAAGAAGGCATATGGCATGCTTGCCTTTATTGGATGGGACATAGAATATCAAAGTTGGCATATGATGTTGCAGCTGTATAGAATGATGATTAGGCCACATTTGGAATACTGCGTCCAGTTCTGGTCGCCACACTACCAGAAGGACGTGGAGGCTTTGGAGAGAGTGCAGAGAAGGTTTACCAGGATGTTGCCTGGTATGGAGAGTCTCAGCTATGAGGAGAGATTGGGTAAACTGGGGTTGTTCTCCCTGGAAAGACAGAGGATGAGGGGCGACCTAATAGAGGTGTATAAAATTATGAAGGGCATAGAGTGAACAGTGGGAAGCTTCTCCCCAGGTCGGAGGTGACGAACACAAGGGGTCACGGGTTCAAGGTGAGGGGGGCAAGGTTCAACACAGATGTCAGGGGGACGTATTTTACACAGAGGGTGGTGGGGGTCTGGAATGCACTCCCAAGCAAGGTGATTGAGGCGGACACGCTGGGATCGTTTAAGACTTATCTAGATAGCCACATGAACAGACTGGGAATAGAGGGATACAAACGAATGGCCTAGTTGGGCACATGAACGGCGCAGGCTTGGTGGGCCAAAGGGGCCTGTTCCTGTGCTGTATTGTTCTTTGTTCTTTGGACAGTCCGCGTCGAAGATCCCGAAGCTTCACTTTACGAGCCGCCAGTCACTCCAACCTTCGTCGCCAGTGGTAAATACATTCGTATGAGGTGTATCATCAAAAGCTCACTCCACAGACAGGCATCAGGGAACTCAGATTTTTATTCAGTATACTCGTTCCACACTCCAAACATCGACTGCCTACTCAGGGCGGTTCCTAACCATCTCACCCACACCGCAGCACACATGACCAGGTGCCCTAAAGGGGTTTATGCCCCAACATACAAAACACCGTGCACAGGTCCAGTCTCCGTATCCCTCGGTTAGACCACACTGGGAGCACCGTGCACAGTTCCAGTCTCCGTATCCCTCGGTTAGACCACACTGGGAGCACTGTGCATAGTTCCAGTCTCCGTAACCCTCGGTTAGACCATACTGGGAGCACCGTGCACAGTTCCAGTCTCCGTATCCCTCGGTTAGACCCACACTGGGAGCACCGTGCACAGTTCCGGTCTCCGTATCCCTCGGTTAGACCACACTGGGAGCACCGTGCACAGTTCCAGTCTCCATATCCCTCAGTTAGACCACACTGGGAGCACTGTGCATAGTTCCAGTCTCCGTATCCCTCGGTTAGACCACACTGGGAGCACCGTGCACAGTTCCAGTCTCCGTATCCCTCAGTTAGACCCACACTGGGAGCACCGTGCACAGTTCCAGTCTCCGTATCCCTCGGTTAGACCACACTGGGAGCACCGTGCACAGTTCCAGTCTCCATATCCCTCGGTTAGACCACACTGGGAGCACTGTGCACAGTTCCGGTTTCCGTATCCCTCGGTTAGACCACACTGGGAGCACCGTGCACAGTTTGTCTCCCTATCCCTCGGTTAGACCACACTGGGAGCACCGTGCACAGTTCCAGTCTCTGTATCCCTCGGTTAGACCACACTGGGAGCACCGTGCACAGTTCCGGTCTCCGTATCCCTCGGTTAGACCACACTGGGAGCATCGTACACAGTCCCGGTGTCCCTACTCCTCGGTTAGACCACACTGGGAGCACCGTGCACAGTCCCGGTGTCCCTACCCCTCGGTTAGACCACACTGGGAGCACCGTGCACAGTTCCAGTCTCCGTATCCCTCGGTTAGACCACACTGGGAGCACCGTGCACAGTTCCAGTCTCCGTATCCCTCGGTTAGACCACACTGGGAGCACCGTGCACAGTTCCAGTCTCCGTATCCCTCGGTTAGACCACAGTGGGAGCACCGTGCACAGTTCCGGTCTCCGTATCCCTCGGTTAGACCACACTGGGAGCACCGTGCACAGTCCCGGTGTCCCTACCACTCGGTTAGACCACACTGGGAGCACCGTGCACAGTTCCAGTCTCCGTATCCCTCGGTTAGACCATACTGGGAGCACCGTGCACAGTTCCAGTCTCCGTATCCCTCGGTTAGACCACAGTGGGAGCACCGTGCACAGTTCCAGTCTCCGTATCCCTCGGTTAGACCATACTGGGAGCACTGTGCACAGTCCCGGTGTCCGTATCGCTTGATTAAACCACACCTGGGATTTGTGAACAGTTCCAAGCATTCTTGAAAAGTGGAACCACATTCGCCGTTCTACAGACCTCTGGCACTTCCCCTGCACTCACCTGACGAAGGAGCAGTGAGCGCTCCGAAAGCTTGTGGCTTTTGCTACCAAATAAACCTGTTGGACTTTAACCTGGTGTTGTGAGACTTCTTACTGTACTTCCCCTGCGGCCAGAGAGGAATTAAACATTTGTGTTGGAGCCCCTGCAATTTCTTGCCTTGCCTCCCACAGCAGCCTGGAATGCAATTCATCCGGACCTGGAGATTTGTCTGTTTTTAACCCTGTCAAAGCTTCCAATACCTCCTCGTTTCCTGTGTCAAACTGTGCAAGTTCCTCACAGTCCCTTCTCCTGAATTCTGCACCCACGTCCTCTTCCTCCTGAGTGAGGAACAATGAGAAGTATTCATTTAACACCCTTCCAATGTCCTGAGAACTCGCTACCACAGGCACAGGGTTGATACACTCCGTGGAGTGGGGAGAAAGGAAATTGCCGCTTTGGAAATGGGGAGAGGATTCTGTGGGACAGGAACACTGGATTCTAGCTGTCCTGAATCTGTACTGTCATTGTGTCCTTGGAGCTGTGAGGGAGATAGATTCAGGAGCTGTCTATGGTGCGACCTTGCACAATGTCCATTTATAAATACCTTTAGTGTAGAAAACAAATCCCCAGGCAATTCTCAAACTGTAACATCAGACATAATCTAACCCCAAGCAGCGTGACAATATACTAAAGACAGGTGACCAACAGCTCAGTTAGAGGAGACTTCTTGGAGCGTCTTAAAGGAGGAGAGAAACACATACAGAGAGAGAGAGAGAGAGACACACAGAGAGAGACAGAGACAGAGAGACACAGAGAGAGAGAGAGCGAGAGAGAGACAAGGAGAGAGAGAGAGACAGAGAGAGAGAGAGAGAGACAAGGAGAGAGAGAGACAGAGAGAGAGACAGAGACAGAGAGACACAGAGAGAGTGAGCGAGAGAGAGACAGGGCGAGAGAGAGCGTGAGGCTACAAGGCGACAGGCGACAAGATGAAAGCATGGGGTCACCATTGCAGATGTCAGAGCAGCTTTCTCGAAGGTCAACCCACGGAAAGCGAGTGGCCCGGATGGGGTACCCGGATGAGCACTCAGATCCTGCGTGGATCAGCTGGCGGGGATTCACAGACATCTTCAACCTCTCTATACAACAATCTGAGGTCCCTATCTGCTTCAAGAAGATGACCATCATCCCGGTCCCTAAGAAAAGCCAAGCAGCCTTAATGACTATCGGCCGGTGGCTCTGACACCCATCATTATAGAACACAGAACATAGAACATTACAGCGCAGTACAGGCCCTTCGGCCCTCGATGTTGCGCCGACCAGTGGAACCAATCTAAAGCCCCTCTAACCTACACTATTCCAATATCATCCATATGTTTATCCAATGGCCACTTAAATGTCCCCACTACTGCTGCAGGCAGGGCATTCCACGCCCTTACTACTCTCTGAGTAAAGAACCTACCTCTAACATCTGTCCTATATCTATCACCCCTCAATTTAAAGCTATGTCCCCTCGTGTTAGCCATCACCATCCGAGGAAAAAGGCTCTCACTATCCACCCTATCTAATCCTCTGATCATCTTGTATGCCTCTATTAAGTCACCTCTTAACCTTCTTCTCTCTAACGAAAACAACCTCAAGTCCCTCAGCCTTTCCTCATAAGACCTTCCCACCATACCAGGCAACATCCTGGTAAATCTCCTCTGCACCCTTTCCAATGTTTCCACATCTTTCCTATAATACGGCGACCAGAACTGTACGCAATACTCCAAGTGCAGCCGCAACAGAGTTTTGTACAGTCGCAACATGACCTCCTGGCTCCCTGTCAACCTGGGTGCCAACTTTCAGGGATCTATGCAAATGGACACCCAGATCCCTCTGTTCATCCACACTACCAAGTATCTTACCATTAGCCCAGTACTCTGTAATCCTGTTACTCCTTCCAAAGTGAATCACCTCACACTTTTCCGCATTAAACTCCATTTGCCACCTCTCAGCCCAGCTCTGCAGCTTATCTATGTCCCTCTGTAACCTGCAACAACCTTCCGCACTGTCCACAACTCCACCAACTTTAGTGTCATCCGCAAATTTATTAACCGATCCTTCTACGCCCATCCAGGTCATTTATAAAAATGACAAACAGCAGTGGCCCCAAAACAGATCCTTGCGGTACACCACTAGTAACTGAACTCCAGGATGAACATTTCCCATCAACCACCACCCTCTGTCTTCTTACAGCTAGCCAATTCCTGATCCAAACCACTAAATCACCCTCAATCCCATGCCTCCGTATCTTCTGCAATAGCTTACCGTGGGGAACCTTATCAAACGCTTTACTGAAATCCATATACACCACATCAACTGCTTTACCCTCATCCACCTCTTTGGCCACCTTCTCAAAGAACTCAGTAAGGTTTGTGAGGCATGACCTACCCTTCACAAAACCGTGCTGACTATCCCTAATCAAATTATTCCTTTCTAGATGATTATAAATCCTATCTCTTATAATCCTTTCCAAACCTTTGCCCACAACAGAAGTAAGGCTCACCGGTCTATAATTACCAGGGTTGTCCCTACTCCCCTTCTTGAACAAGGGGACAACATTTGATATCGTCCAGTCTTCTGGCACTGTTCCTGTAGACAATGACAACCTAAAGATCAAAGCCAAAGGCTTTACAATCTCCTCCCTAGCCTCCCAGAGAATCCTGGGATAAATCCCATCTGGCCCAGGGGACTTATCTATTTTCACACTTTCCAGAATTGCTAACACCTCCTCTTTATTAACCTCAATCCTGTCTAGTCCAATAGCCTGTATCTCAGTATTCTCCTCGAAAACATTGTCTTTTTCATGCATGAATACTGACAAAAAATATTCATTTAGCGCCTCTCCTATCTCTTCAGACTCCACGCACAACTTCCCACTACTGTCCTTGACTGACCCTAATCTTACCCGTGTCATTCTTTTATTCCTGACATACCTATAGAAAGCTTTAGGGTTTTCCTTGATCCTACCTGCCAAAGACTTCTCATGTCCCCTCCTGGCTCTTCTTAACTCTCTCTTTAGGTCCTTCCTGGCTAACTTGTAACTCTCAAGGGCCCGAACTGAGCCTTCACGTCTCATCTCCTTCTTCCTCTTCACAAGAGATTCAACTTCTTTAGTAAACCACAGTTCCCTCACTCAACCATTTCCTCCCTGCCTGACAGGTACATACTTATCAAGGACACCAAGTAGCTGTTCCTTGAACAAGCTCCACATTTCAATTGTGCCCATCCCCTGCAGTTTCCTTCCCCAACCGATGCATCCTAAATCTCGCCTAATCGCATCACAATTTCCTTTCCCCCAGCTATAACACTTGCCCTTCGGTATATACCTATTCCTTTCCATCGCTAAAGTAAACGTAATCGAATTGTGGTCACTGTCACCAAAGTGCTCACCTACCTCCAAATCTAACATCTGGTCTGGTTCATTACCCAGTATCAAATCCAATGTGGCCTCGCCTCTTGTTGGCCTATCTACATACTGCATCAGGAAACCCTCCTGCAAACATTGGACAAAAACCGACCCATCTATATAAGATTATGCAGCTATATAAGACCCTTGTCAGACCCCACTTGGAGTACTGTGCTCAGTTCTGGTCGCCTCATTACAGGAAGGATGTGGAAAAGATTGAAAGGGTGCAGAGGCAATTTACAAGGATATTGCCTGGATTGAGTGGCATGCCTTATGAGGATAGGCTGAGGGAGCTCGGTCTGTTCTCCTTGGAGAGACGTAGGATGAGAGGAGACCTAATGGAGGTATATAAGATGTTGAGAGGCATAGATTGGATGGACTCTCAGAGGCATTTTCACAGGGTGCTACGAGAGGACACAGGTTTAAGATGCTGGGGGGTAGGTACAGGGGAAATGTTAGGGGGAAGTTTTTCACACAGAGGGTGGTGGGCGAGTGGAATCAGCTGCCGTCAGTGGTGGTGGAGGCAAACTCAATAGGGTCTTTTAAGAGACTCCTGGATGAGTACATGGGACTTAATAGGATGGAGGGTTATAGGTAGGCCTAAAAGGTAGGGATATGTTCGGCACAACTTGTGGGGCCGAAGGGCCTATTTTGTGCTGTAGTTTTCTATGTTTCTATCTAAAGTACTCGAACTATAGCTTTTCCAGTCAATATTTGCAAAGTTAAAGTCCCCCATAACAACTACCCTGCTACTTTCACTCCTATCCAGAATCATCTTTGCAATCCTTTCCTCTACATCTCTGGAACTTTTTGGAGGCCTATAGAAAACTCCCAACAGGGTGACCTCTCCTTTCCTGTTTCTAACCTCAGCCCAAACTACCTCAGTAGACGAGTCCTCATCAAACGTCCTTTCTGCCACCGTAATACTGTCCTTGACTAACAATGCCACACCTCCCCCTCTTTTACCACCTTCCCTGTACTTACTGAAACATCTAAACCCCGGAACCTGCAACAACCATTCCTGTCCCTGCTCTATCCATGTCTCCAAGATGGCCACAACATCAAAATCCCAGGTACCAACCCATGCTGCAAGTTCACCCACCTTATTCCGGATGCTCCTGGCATTGAAGTAGACACACTTCAAACCACCTTCCTGCCTGCCAGTACACTCCTGCGACACTGAAACCTCATCCATGACCTCACTACTCTCAACCTCCTGTACACCGGAGCTACAATTCAGGTACCCACCCCCCTGCTAAATTAGTTTAAACCCTCCAGAAGAGCATTAGCAAATTTCCCCCCCCCCAAGATATTGGTACCCCTCTGGTTCAGGTGCAGACCATCCTGTTGGTAGAGGTCTCACCTACCCCAGAAAGAGCCCCAATTATCCAGGTATCTGAATCCCTCCCTCCTGCACCATCCCTGTAACCACGTGTTCAACTGCTCTCTCTCCCTATTCCTCTCCTCACTATCACGTGGCACGGGTAACAAACCAGAGATAACAACTCTGTTTGTTCCAGCCCTAAGCTTCCACCCTAACTCCCTGAATTTCTGCCTTACATCCCCATCCCTTTTCCTACCTATGTCTTTGGTGCCGATGTGAACCACAACTTGGGGCTGGTCCCCCTCCCACTTAAGGATCCTGAAAACACGACCCGAGACATCACGGACCCCGGCACCTGGGAGGCAACACACCGACCGCGAGTCTCTCTCATTCCCACAGAACGAGAAGTGCTTCGAAAGGTTAGTCACGGCACGAATCAATTCCAGCCTCCCGGACTGCCTGGATCCACTACAGTTTGCCTATCGCCGCAACAGGTCCACAGCAGACGCCGTTCCCCTGGCCCTGCACTCAACCCTGGAACACCTAGATAACAAGGACACCCATGTCAGACTCCTATTTATTGACTACAGCTCAGCCTTCAACACCATTATTCCCACAAAACTCATCTCCAAACTCCGTGGCCTGGGCCTCGGCTCCTCCCTCTGCGACTGGATCCTGAACTTCCCAACTCACAGACCACAATCAGTAAGGATAGGCAATAACACCTCCTCCATGATCATCCTCAACACCGGTGCCCCACAAGGCTGTGTCCTCAGCCCCCCACTATACTCCTTATACACCTGTGACTGTGCGGCCAAATTCTCCTCCAATTCCATTTTCAAGTTTGCTGACAACACCACTGTAGTGGGTCGTATCTCAAACAATGACGAGACAGAGAATCTGGTGAACTGGTGCGGCAACAATAATCTCTCCCTCAATGTCAACAAAACGAAGGAGATTGTCATCGACTTCAGGAAGCGTAAAGGAGAACATGCCCCTGTTGACATCAACAGGGACGAAGTAGAAAGGGTCGAGAGCTTCAGGTTTCTAGGTGTCCAGATCACCAACAACCTGTCCTGGTCCCCCCATGCTGACACTATAGTTAAGAAAGCCCCATCAACGCCTCTACTTTCTCAGACAACTAAGGAAATTTGGCATGTCAGCTACGACTCTCACCAACATTAACAGATGCACCATAGAAAGCATTCTTTCTGGTTGTATCACAGCTTGGTATGGCTCCTGCTCTGCCCAAGACCGCAAGGAACTACAAAAGGCCGTGAATGTAGCCCAATCCATCACACAAACCAGCCTCCCATCCATTGACTCTGTCTACACTTCCCGCTGCCTCGGGGAAAAGCAGCCGGCATAATTAAGGACCCCACGCACCCCGGACATTCTCTCTTCCACCTTCTTCCATCGGGAAAAAGATACAAAAGTCTGAGGGCACGTACCAACCGACTCAAGAACAGCTTCTTCCCTGCTGCTGTCAGACTTTTGAATGGATCTACCTTGTATTAAGTTGATCTTTCTCTACACCCCTAGCTATGTCTGTAACACTCCATTCTGCACACTCTCCTTTCCTTCTCGATGAACAGTATGCTTTGTCTGTATAGCGCGCAAGAAACAATACTTTTCACAGTATGTTAATACATGTGACAATAATAAATCAAATCAAAGAGAGACAGAGAGAGAGACAGAGAGAGAGAACGAGAGAGAGAGAGACAGGTAGAGAGAGAGAGACAGAGAGAGAGAGACAGGTAGAGAGAGAGAGGCAGGGAGAGAGAGAGAGAGGCAGGGAGAGAGAGAGAGAGGGAGACAGGGTGGGGGAGGCACGGAGGGAGAGGCAGAGAGGGGGAGGCAAAGTGGGGTCGAGAGGTTTAGGGAGGTAATTCCAGATCTTAGGGCCCCCACAGGCAGATTAAGGCACGGCCGCCAATGGGGGAGCGATGGGAATCGGGGGATGCTCGAGAGGCCGGAATTGGAGGAACGCAGAGATCTCGGAGGGTGGTAGGAGGTTACAGAGATAGGGAGGGAGGGAGCGAGGGAGGGATTTGAACAGGAGGGTGAGAATTGTAGGGGCTGGAGGAGGTTACAGAGATAGGGAGGGAGGGAGCGAGGGAGGGATTTGAACAGGAGGATGAGAATTGTAGGGGCTGGAGGAGGTTACAGAGATAGGGAGGGAGGGAGCGAGGGAGGGATTTGAACAGGAGGATGAGAATTGTAGGGGCTGGAGGAGGTTACAGAGATAGGGAGGGAGCGAGGGAGGGAGGGATTTGAACAGGAGGATGAGAATTGTAGGGGCTGGAGGAGGTTACAGAGATAGGGAGGGAGGGAGCGAGGGAGGGATTTGAACAGGAGGGTGGGAATTGTAGGGGCTGGAGGAGGTTACAGAGATAGGGAGGGAGGGAGCGAGGGAGGGATTTGAACAGGAGGATGGGAATTGTAGGGGCTGGAGGAGGTTACAGAGATAGGGAGGGAGGGAGCGAGGGAGGGATTTGAACAGGAGGATGAGAATTGTAGGGGCTGGAGGAGGTTACAGAGATAGGGAGGGAGCGAGGGAGGGATTTGAACAGGAGGATGAGAATTGTAGGGGCTGGAGGAGGTTACAGAGATAGGGAGGGAGGGAGCGAGGGAGGGATTTGAACAGGAGGGTGGGAATTGTAGGGGCTGGAGGAGGTTACAGAGATAGGGAGGGAGCGAGGGGGGGATTTGAACAGGAGGATAAGAACATAAGAACATAAGAAATAGGAGCAGGAGTCGGCCATCTAGCCCCTCGAGCCTGCCCCGCCATTCAATAAGATCATGGCTGATCTGAAGTGGATCAGTTCCACTTACCCGCCTGATCCCCATAACCCTTAATTCCCTTACCGATCAGGAATCCATCTATCTGTGATTTAAACATGTTCAACGAGGTAGCCTCCACCACTTCAGTGGGCAGAGAATTCCAGAGATTCACCACCCTCTGAGAGAAGAAGTTCCTCCTCAACTCTGTCCTAAACTGACCCCCCTTTATTTTGAGGCTGTGCCCTCTAGTTCTAGTTTCCTTTCTAAGTGGAAAGAATCTCTCCATCTCTACCCTATCCAGCCCCTTCATTATCTTATAGGTCTCTATAAGATCCCCCCTCAGCCTTCTAAATTCCAACGAATACAAACCCAATCTGCTCAGTCTCTCCTCATAGTCAACACCCCTCATCTCTGGTATCAACCTGGTGAACCTTCTCTGCACTCCCTCCAAGGCCAATATATCCTTCCGCAAATAAGGGGACCAATACTGCACACAGTATTCCAGCTGCGGCCTCACCAATGCCCTGTACAGATGCAGCAAGACGTCTCTGCTTTTATATTCTATCCCCCTTGCGATATAGGCCAACATCCCATTTGCCTTCTTGATCACCTGTTGCACCTGCAGACTGGGTTTTTGCGTCTCATGCACAAGGACCCCCAGGTCCCTCTGCACAGCAGCATGTTGTAATTTCTTTCCATTTAGATAATAATCCAATTGGCTATTATTTCCTCCAAAGTGAATAACCTCGCATTTGTTAACGTTATACTCCATCTGCCAGATCCTCGCCCACTCACTCAGCCTGTCCAAATCTCTCTGCAGACCTTCTACGCCCTCCACACGATTCACTTTTCCACTTATCTTTGTGTCGTCTGCAAACTTTGTTACCCTACACTCAGTCCCCTCCTCCAGATCGTCTATATAAATGGTAAATAGTTGAGGCCCCAGTACCGATCCCTGCGGCACGCCACTAGTTACCATCTGCCAACAGAAAAGCACCCATTTATTCCGACTCTCTGCTTCCTGTCGGATAGCCAATCCCCAATCCACGCTAACACCCTACCCCCAACTCCATGTGACCCAATCTTCTTCAGCAACCTTTTGTGAGGCACCTTATCAAACGCCTTTTGGAAATCCAAAAACACCGCATCCACCGGTTCCCCTCCATCAACCGCACTCGTCACATCTTCATAAAATGAGAATTGTAGGGTCTGGAGGAGGTTACAGAGATAGGGAGGGAGCGAGGGAGGGATTTGAACAGGAGGATGAGAATTGTAGGGCTGGAGGAGGTTACAGAGATAGGGAGGGGGGGGCGAGGGTGGGATTTGAACAGGAGGATGAGAATTGTAGGGACTGAAGGAGGTTACAGAGATAGGGAGGGAGGGAGCGAGGGAGGGATTTGAACTGGAGGATGAGAATTGTAGGGGCTGGAGGAGGTTACAGAGATAGGGAGGGAGGGAGCGAGGGAGGGATTTGAACTGGAGGATGAGAATTGTAGGGGCTAGAGGAGGTTACAGAGATAGGGAGGGAGGGGGCGAGGGAGGGATTTGAACAGGAGGATGAGAATTGTATGGGCTGGAGGAGGTTACAGAGATAGGGAGGGAGTGAGGGAGGGATTTGAACAGGAGGATGAGAATTGTAGGGGCTGGAGGAGGTTACAGAGATAGGGAGGGAGGGATTTGAACAGGAGGATTGTCAGACCTGGAGGTTGGTTTGGGAGGGTGGGAGGTTGGAGAGAAGAGCTTCGGGACAGCCAAAGAGAAGCTCTACTCTCAAACTGCTTCCTATTTCGGGTGATGCATTCCAAGAGAGTGTCAGAATGCTGAATGGGACACAGAAGCATGACGCTGGGCAGAAGTTACACATTTATTTCTGTGACACATGGGAACAGGTAAAAATCCTGGATTCAATGTATAATCCGGAGGCTAATCCACTTGGGAACTCCTTGCCGGACATGGTCCCATGCAGACATTGAACAAGGCAATGGAACAGTGTTTGTGAGGTGCTGTACTATTCCCTACCCACCCGCCTCTCCCCTCTTCCCGACCTTTCTTCAGAAGCTCAGTCAAACTCGGGGTACACTGCCGGACTCGGGTAGTTGCTGTATCCCGCTTTCTCCTCAGGACTCCCAGGGTCCCACACCTGACCCAGGGACTCAGACCCATCTCGGGGAGACAGCTCATCATCACTGCATTCCTGTGAAGGACAAGTAATGAAGCAACACAGAGAGGTCACCAAGAATATTTATAATCCCAATCCCTTCCCGTTCACTCCCACTGTACACAATCCCAATCCCTTCCCGTTCACTCCCACTGTACACAATCCCAATCCCTTCCCGTTCACTCCCACTGTACACAATCCCAATCCCTTCCCGTTCACTCCCACTGTACACAATCCCAATCCCTTCCCGTTCACTCCCACTGTACACAATCCCAATCCCTTCCCATTCACTCCCACTGTACACAATCCCAATCCCCTTCCCGTTCACTCCCACTGTACACAATCCCAATGGACCCAAACCCCTTCCCGTTCACTCCCACTGTACACAATCCCAATCCCCTTCCCGTTCACTCCCACTGTACACAATCCCAATGGACCCAAACCCCTTCCCGTTCACTCCCACTGCACACAATCCCAATGGACCCAAACCCCTTCCTGTTCACTCACGGTGTACCTAAACTTCCACCACTCTTCCCCCACCATCTCCTCACTCTGTGCCCACCTATGTGTATGACGCAGTACCTGTTTGATCTGGTCGTGTGCCAGGATGTAGAAGGGACTGGAATGCCTCTTGCCCGCTGGTTGAGGCTCCCTCTCATCCTTGAACCTCTTCCTCTTGGCGGCGCCCCCTTCAGCAGGCAGGGGGCTGCCCGGCTCCTGTGACCCCTGTGAGGCCAGTGGCCGGGGTCTGGGTGCCTGGGCATCCTGCCCCTCCAGCAGGCTGCTGGAGGCCGGGTCGCCCAGCAGGGTGTCCTCTCCGTGGCTGCCCGCATCCTGTCAACAGAGAAGGAGTTCACCCTCAGTTAGACGGCACGGTAGCACAGTGGTTAGCACTGCTGCTTCACAGCTCCAGGGACCTGGGTTCGATTCCCGGCTTGGGTCACTGTCTGTGTGGAGTTTGCACATTCTCCCCGTGTCTGCGTGGGTTTCCTCCGGGTGCTCCGGTTTCCTCCCACAGTCCAAAGATGTGCGGGTTAGGTTGATTGGCCAGGTTAAAAATTGCCCCTTAGAGTCCTGGGATACGTAGGTTAGAGGAATTAGTGGGTAAATATGTAGGGATATGGGGGTAGGGCCTGGGTGGGATTGAGGTCGGTGCAGACTCGATGGGCCGAATGGCCTCTTTCTGTGCTGTAGGGTTTCTAAGATTTCAAAGATCTCGGTGGTGTCTGTGAGGTGTCTGTGGTGTCTGGTGTCTCGGAGGTGTCTGTGTTTCCAGTGTGACAGACAGCCGAGTCTCTGGCTGCCTCGCCTGTCTGAATGGAAGATCCAGGGCCAATTCACAGGCCCCCAAATAATTACTGGCAATGTCAAAGCCGTCTCAGTCCCTCTGGGTCCCATCCCTCTCTCCTGGCTTGGGTGGAGGGAGCACTCCGGACTCCAGGAAGGACTCCGCACTCACGCTGGACCCGGGGTGACCTCCTGGCCTTTTACCCCAGGCCGTCATGAGGATGGCGTGTTTCCACCTCCGGAACATTCCTGGCCTTAGCCCATTGGCTGCTGACCCTCACCTCGCCCTCTCTCACCTCCAGACTCCGCCTCTCTAACATTCTCCTGTTTCCAGACCTCCAACAACATCAGCTGGTCCAATCCTCTCATGCTCCGCTGCCCACCATATCCCAACTCGCCCCCCTCCCTCCCTATCCCTGTAACCTCCTCCAGCCCCTACAATCCTCACCCTCCTGTTCAAATCCCTCCCTCCCTCCCTATCTCTGTAACCTCCTCCAGCCCCTACAATCCTCACCCTCCTGTTCCAATCCCTCCCTCGCTCCCTCCCTCCCTCCCTATCCCTGTAACCTCCTCCAGCCCCTACAATTCTCATCCTCCTGTTCCAATGCCTCCCTCGCTCCCTCCCTCCCTATCTCTGTAACCTCCTCCAGCCCCTACAATTCCCATCCTCCTGTTCAAATCCCTCCCTCGCTCCCTCCCTCCCTATCTCTGTAACCTCCTCCAGCCCCTACAATCCTCATCCTCCTGTTCAAATCCCTCCCTCCCTCCCTATCCCTGTAACCTCCTCCAGCCCCTACAATTCTCATCCTCCTGTTCAAATACCTCCCTCGCTCCCTCGCTCCCTATCTCTGTAACCTCCTCCAGCCCCTACAATCCTCACCCTCCTGTTCCAATCCCTCCCTCCCTCCCTATCCCTGTAACCTCCTCCAGCCCCTACAATCCTCATCCTCCTGTTCAAATCCCTCCCTCCCTCCCTATCCCTGTAACCTCCTCCAGCCCCTACAATTCTCATCCTCCTGTTCCAATCCCTCCCTCGCTCCCTCCCTCCCTATCTCTGTAACCTCCTCCAGCCCCTACAATTCCCATCCTCCTGTTCAAATCCCTCCCTCGCTCCCTCCCTCCCTATCTCTGTAACCTCCTCCAGCCCCTACAATTCTCATCCTCCTGTTCAAATCCCTCCCTCGCTCCCTCCCTATCTCTGTAACCTCCTCCAGCCCCTACAATCCTCACCCTCCTGTTCAAATCCCTCCCTCGCTCCCTCCCTCCCTATCTCTGTAACCTCCTCCAGCCCCTACAATTCTCATCCTCCTGTTCAAATCCCTCCCTCGCTCCCTCCCTATCTCTGTAACCTCCTCCAGCCCCTACAATTCTCATCCTCCTGTTCAAATCCCTCCCTCGCTCCCTCCCTATCTCTGTAACCTCCTCCAGCCCCTACAATCCTCACCCTCCTGTTCAAATCCCTCCCTCCCTCCCTATCCCTGTAACCTCCTCCAGCCCCTACAATTCTCACCCTCCTGTTCCAATCCCTCCCTCCCTCACTATCTCTGTAACCTCCTCCAGCCCCTACAATTCTCATCCTCCTGTTCAAATCCCTCCCTCGCTCCCTTCCTATCTCTGTAACCTCCTCCAGCCCCTACAATTCTCATCCTCATGTTCAAATCCCTCCCTCGCTCCCTCCCTCCCTATCCCTGTAACCTCCTCCAGCCCCTACAATCCTCATCCTCCTGTTCAAATCCCTCCCTCGCCCCCTCCCTATCTCTGTAACCTCCTCCAGCCCCTACAATCCTCATCCTCCTGTTCAAATCCCTCCCTCGCCCCCTCCCTATCTCTGTAACCTCCTCCAGCCCCTACAATTCTCATCCTCCTGTTCAAAGCCCTCCCTCGCTCCCTCCCTATCTCTGTAACCTCCTCCAGCCCCTACAATCCTCATCCTCCTGTTCAAATCCCTCCCTCGCCCCCTCCCTATCTCTGTAACCTCCTCCAGCCCCTACAATTCTCATCCTCCTGTTCAAATCCCTCCCTCGCTCCCTCCCTCCCTATCTCTGTAACCTCCTCCAGCCCCTACAATCCTCATCCTCCTGTTCAAATCCCTCCCTCGCTCCCTCCCTATCTCTGTAACCTCCTCCAGCCCCTACAATCCTCATCCTCCTGTTCAAATCCCTCCCTCGCCCCCTCCCTATCTCTGTAACCTCCTCCAGCCCCTACAATTCTCATCCTCCTGTTCAAATCCCTCCCTCGCTCCCTCCGTCCCTATCTCTGAAACCTCCTACAACCCCTCGAGATCTCTGCGTTACTCCGATTCCGGCCCCTTGAACATCCCCCAATTCCCATCGCTCCGCCATTGGCGGCCGCGCCTTCAGCTGCCTCGGGGGGGGGGGGGTGCCTAAACTCTGGAATTCCCTCCCTAAACCTCTCTGCCACTCTCTCTCTGTCCCTCCCTCCTTGTGTCTCACACTCGCACTCTCTGTCCTCCTGTCAGATGTTCCATAAAACCTCCCTCTTTGATCGAGCTTTTGGTCCTTTGTCCTTAATATCTCTTGACATGACACGGGGTGCGATGAAACCTTGCCATTCCAGGGGTTCTGTCAGCAGGACCTCCCGCGGATTACAAAAGTGCGGATGGCAGAGTAGCACATACGCAGCGCATGTTTTCTCTGCAGAAATGACGGGGAAAGGTGAGAGTTTAAGGCTGTAAATTGCGGATGTGTCAGGTTTTGGGGATGCGAGACCTGGAGACCTAATATTTCAGACCGTTTGATGGAGGCACAGAACAGTGAGGGGTGAGGGGTTACCTCGAGCAGGATAGTGAGCTGGGCCGTTCTGTAGCCGTCACCGTGAGAGTCCAGACACTTCATTAAAAATCTAACAAAACAGAAATCAAAATATTAGCATCAGGTAACAGTCCATAAAACCAGCTTGTAACACGGCATTGCAGCACTCCCTCAGCACTGACCCTCTGACAGTGCAGCACTCCCTCAGCACTGACCCTCTGACAGTGCAGCACTCCCTCAGTACTGACCCTCTGACAGTGCGGCACTCCCTCAGCGCTGACCCTCTGACAGTGCAGCACTCCCTCAGCACTGACCCTCTGACAGTGCGGCACTCCCTCAGTACTGACCCTCTGACAGTGCGGCACTCCCTCAGCACTGACCCTCTGACAGTGCAGCACTCCCTCAGTACTGACCCTCTGACAGTGCGGCACTCCCTCAGCACTGACCCTCTGACAGTGCGGCACTCCCTCAGTACTGACCCTCTGACAGTGCGGCACTCCCTCAGCACTGACCCTCTGACAGTGCAGCACTCCCTCAGTACTGACCCTCTGACAGTGCGGCACTCCCTCAGCACTGACCCTCTGACAGTGCAGCACTCCCTCAGTACTGACCCTCTGACAGTGCGGCACTCCCTCAGCACTGACCCTCTGACAGTGCAGCACTCCCTCAGTACTGACCCTCTGACAGTGCGGCACTCCCTCAGTACTGACCCTCTGACAGTGCGGCACTCCCTCAGTACTGACCCTCTGACAGTGCGGAACTCCCTCAGCACTGACCCTCTGACAGTGCGGCACTCCCTCAGTACTGACCCTCTGACAGTGCGGCACTCCCTCAGTACTGACCCTCTGACAGTGCGCACTCCCTCAGTACTGACCCTCTGACAGTGCGGCACTCCCTCAGTACTGACCCTCTGACAGTGCGGCACTCCCTCAGTACTGACCCTCTGACAGTGCGGCACTCCCTCAGTACTGACCCTCTGACAGTGCGGCACTCCCTCAGTACTGACCCTCTGACAGTGCGGCACTCCCTCAGTACTGACCCTCTGACAGTGCGGCACTCCCTCAGTACTGACCCTCTGACAGTGCGGCACTCCCTCAGTACTGACCCTCTGACAGTGCAGCACTCCCTCAGTACTGACCCTCTGACAGTGCAGCACTCCCTCAGTACTGACCCTCTGACAGTGCAGCACTCCCTCAGTACTGACCCTCTGACAGTGCGGCACTCCCTCAGTACTGACCCTCTGACAGTGCGGCACTCCCTCAGTACTGACCCTCTGACAGTGCGGCACTCCCTCAGTACTGACCCTCTGACAGTGCGGCACTCCCTCAGTACTGACCCTCTGACAGTGCGGCACTCCCTCAGTACTGACCCTCTGACAGTGCAGCACTCCCTCAGTACTGACCCTCTGACAGTGCGGCACTCCCTCAGTACTGACCCTCTGACAGTGCGACACTCCCTCAGTACTGACCCTCTGACAGTGCGGCACTCCCTCAGTACTGACCCTCTGACAGTGCGGCACTCCCTCAGTACTGACCCTCTGACAGTGCGGCACTCCCTCAGTACTGACCCTCTGACAGTGCAGCACTCCCTCAGCACTGACCCTCTGACAGTGCGGCACTCCCTCAGTACTGACCCTCTGACAGTGTGGCACTCCCTCAGTACTGACCCTCTGACAGTGCGGCACTCCCTCAGTACTGACCCTCTGACAGTGCGGCACTCCCTCAGTACTGACCCTCTGACAGTGCGGCCTCCCGCAGTATTGACCCTCTGACAGTGCGGCACTCCCTCAGTACTGACCCTCTGATAGTGCGGCACTCCCTCAGCACTGACCCTCTGACAGTGCGGCACTCCCTCAGTACTGACCCTCTGACAGTGCGGCACTCCCTCAGTATTGACCCTCTAACAGTGCGGCACTCCCTCAGCACTGACCCTCTGACAGTGCGGCACTCCCTCAGCACTGACCCTCTGACAGTGCGGCACTCCCTCAGTACTGACCCTCTGACAGTGCGGCACTCCCTCAGTAATGAACCTCTGACAGTGCGGCACTCCCTCAGCACTGACCCTCTGACAGTGCGGCACTCCCTCAGTACAGACCCACTGACAGTGCAGCACTCCCTCAGTACTGACCCTGGCACACACCCTCTCTCCCTCACCCAGAAATCACTGGACAGTGATCAGGAGCAGGAACCCTGGCTGATTTCCCCTCTCTCTCTCTCTAACCCAGGGGTCACTGGACAGTGATCAGGAGCAGGAATCCTGGCTGATTTCCCCTCTCTCTCTCTAACCCAGGGGTCACTGGACAGGGATCAGGAGCAGGAACCCTGGCTGATTTCCCCTCTCTCTCTATCCCAGGGATCACTGGACAGGGATCAGGAGCAGGAACCCTGGCTGATTTCCCCTCTCTCTAACCCAGGGGATCACTGGACAGGGATCAGGAGCAGGAACCCTGGCTGATTTCCCCTCTCTCTCTCTAACCCAGGGGTCACTGGACAGGGATCAGGAGCAGGAACCCTGGCTGATTTCCCCCTCTCTCTCTAATCCAGGGATCACTGGACAGGGATCGGGAGCAGGAACACTGGCTGATTTCCCCTCTCTCTCTCTCTCTCTAACCCAGGGATCACTGGACAGGGATCAGGAACAGGAACCCTGGCTGATTTCCCCTCTCTCTCTAACCCAGGGATCACTGGACAGTGATCAGGAGCAGGAACCCTGGCTGATTCTCCCTCTCTCTCTCTCTCTCTCTCTCTAACCCAGGGATCACTGGACAGGGATCAGGAGCAGGAACCCTGGCTGATTTCCCCTCTCTCTCTAACCCAGGGGTCACTGGACAGGGATCAGGAGCAGGAACCCTGGCTGATTTCCCCTCTCTCTAACCCAGGGATCACTGGACAGGGATCAGGAGCAGGAACCATGGCTGATTTCCCCTCTCTCTCTAACCCAGGGATCACTGGACAGGGATCAGGAGCAGGAACCCTGGCTGATTTCCCCTCTCTCTCTAACCCAGGGATCACTGGACAGGGATCAGGAGCAGGAACCCTGGCTGATTTCCCCCCTCTCTCTCTCACCCAGGGATCACTGACCTGCGTTCTTTCTTGAACCTCTGCGTTATCTTCTTGACGTACTCCAGTCTGTTGAGGAGCATTTCATTTACCTGAATATTTGAAGAGAAGTCCAATGTTTAAACATAGGAACACAGCATGGAACGTTAAGATGTCCCGCCTTCATCTCGCAGCTTACAGTTAGACACACTGTCCAGCAGAGGACATTCAGCCCACTGGGTTAATGCTCGTGCCCTGGCTTGATTCCAGCCCCTCCTCACACCCCTATCCGTCTCAGCCTGTCCCCATCGCCTTCTATTCAAAGAACAAAAAAATTGCAGCACAGGAACAGGCACTTCGGCCCTCCAAGCCTGCACCGACCGTGCTGCCCGACTGAACTAAACCCCCTACCCTTCCGGGGACCAGATCCCTCTATTCCCATCCTATTCATGTATTTATCAAGAAGCCCCTTAAAACTCACTATCGAATCCGCTTCCACTATCTCCCCCGGCAGTGAGTTCCAGGCACCCACCACCCTCTGTGTAAAGAATCTGCCTCGTACATCTCCTTTAAACCTTGCCCCTCACACCTTAAACCTGTGCCCCCGAGTAATTGACTCTTACACCCTGGGAAAAAGCTTCTGACTAGCCACTCTGTCCATGCCCCTCATAATCTTGTAGTCTTCTATCAGGTCTCCCCTCAACCTCCGTCGCTCCAGTGAGAACAAACCAAGTTTCTCCAACCTCTCCTCATAGCTAATGCCCTCCATACCAGGCAACATCCTGGTAAATCTTTTCTGAACCCTCTCCAAAGCCTCCACATCCTTCTGGTAGTGTGGCGACCAGAATTGAACACTATATTCCAAGTGCGGCCTAACTAAGGTTCTATAAAGCTGCAACATGACTTGCCAATTTTTAAACTCAGTGTCCCGGCCGATGAAGGCAAGCATGCCGTATGCCTTCTTGACTACCTTCTCCACTGCATTGCCACTTTCAGCGACCTGTGTACCTGTACACCCAGATCCCTCTGCCTATCAATACTCTTAAGGGTTCTGTCATTTACTGTATATTTCCTATCTGTATTAGACCTTCCAAAATGCATTACCTCACATTTGTCCGGATTAAACTCCATCTGCCATCTCTCCGCCCAAGCCTCCAACCGATCTATATCCTGCTGTATCCCCTGATGGTCCTCATCGCTAACCGCAAATCCACCAACTTTTGTGTCGTCCGCAAACTTACTAATCAATCCAGTTACATTTTCCTCCAAATCATTGATATATATTACAAACAGCAAAGGTCCCAGCACTGATCCCTGAGGAACACCACTTGTCACAGCCCTCCATTCAGAAACGCACCCTTCCACTGCTACCCTCTGTCTTCTATGACCGAGCCATTTTTGTATCCACCTTGCCAGCTCACCTCTGATCCCATGCGACTTCACCTTCTGCACCAGTCTACCATGAGGGACCTTGTCAAAGGCCTTACTGAAGTCAACAAAGAACAAAGAACAATACAGCACAGGAATAGGCCCTTCAGCCCTCCAAGCCCGCGCCGCTCCCTGGTCCAAACTATACCATTCTTTTGTATCCCTCCATTCCCACTCCGTCCATGTGGCTATCTAGATAAGTCTTAAACGTTCCTCGTGTGTCCGCCTCCACCACCTTGCCCGGCAGCGCATTCCAGGCCCCCACCACCCTCTGTGTAAAATACGTCCTTCTGATATCCGTGAAGTCCATGTAGACAACATCCACCCTCCAACCCTCATCAATCATCTTCAGCACTTCCTCAAAAAACTCAATCAAGTTAGTGAAACATGACCTCCCCTTCACAAAACCATGTTGCCTCTCGCTATAATGTCCACTTATTTCCAAATAGGAGTAAATCCTGTCTCGAAGAATCCTCTCCAATAATTTCCCTACCACTGATGTTCAGATCACCGGCCTGTAATTATCTGGATTATCCTTGCAACCCCTCTTAAACAAAGGAACAACATTGGTTATTCTCAATCATCTGGGACCTCCCCTGTCGCCAGAGAGGATACAAAGATTTCTTTCTCCCTTCTGTTTTCCAGGATCCCCCTCCCCAGTTTTATGTATCTCTGCTATTCCCCTTGAGCCTCTCCCTGTGGGAGCCATTTCCACATTCTCCACTCACTCCGGGTAAAGATGTCTCTCATGAATTCCTCCCCCACTCCTCAGTTAGATTGATTCGTGACTGACTCCTATCGATGCTCCCCCCTCCTCTCCCTGTTAATTCCAGTCTTGCCCGCAAGCTGAAACATCTCAAGCCCTGTTGTAACCCCGTTCGGCGTCTCAATGCTGCCTATCAGAGATGAGATGAGAGCCCCGGTGGGCTACACATTACCGACTCCATCTCCTTGCACCGGCGTTGCAGGGCGTGGTACTTCTTGCGATACCTCTCCCTGCACAGCTCCTGGGTGGCCTCCTCTTCGCCATTGTCCTCGATCAGCCCTGCGTCGGCGAACTCCACCTCCTGTTCCAGCTCGCTCTCCAGGATGTTGCCCCCAAAGAGAGGGGGCAGGGCCAGCTCCGAGCAGGGGCCGGGGAAGTCGTCAAAGCTGACTGCGGCCATCTCTGGCAGGGGCGGGAGGGCAGAAGAAGGCCACTTCGTAGAGGGAAAAGAAAAGCCCGACAAGTGTCCTGGGGTGCTCAGCGTCCCCTGTGATTTAGCTGCCTTTAAATAAGTGTATCTGACCGCCCCTCACCCCGCTCCTTCTCCTGTTGACTCGTCAGACGAAAAACGCAAACGGGGCTGTGTTGGCGGCGCCGGACGCCCATGAAGTTGGCTTCCACCTCAACCAGCCAATAGGGAGGCAGGATTTAACAGAGCCAGGCGGCCATCTTATCTGCGTTGGCGCCACTGGGGCCGATGTTCGGTTTAACGCTGGGGTAAGGAATTGGGGATGGTTGCCCTAAATTAAAAATAATTATTCTTCTGTTGGTTCCCAGGGCTTGAAATTTGGAGCTAAAAAGAAGAGAAAGGTCACTTTAAAACCCCTTCAGTGGGGGGGGAGAGGGGAATGGTTGACAATCCCATCATGCCTCACTTCCCCTGCTGTCGGAAACGGCGGCCGAGAGGATGGCTGGGGGGTGGGCGGGGCGTCTGCTGTGATTGACAGCGGTTTGGACCAATCGGGGCGCGCGGCACGGTGGGCGGGGCCGGCACGAGCGGCTAGGAAGGCGGGCCTTCTCCCGGTGGACAGCTGGTGCGGAGCAGAGGCGCGCGCGGCGTGAGTGGCGGTTTGGTTTGGAACGTTGGGCCGGTTTGGAATGGAGGGCGGTTGGCGGTTGGCGGGGGCGGGACGGGACGGTTGGGCGGGGCGGGACGGGACGGTTGGGCGGGGCGGGGGAGGCTTTAACCATGAGGCCATTAGACCATCATCAGAGCTGAGCCTGTTTCTAATGTCAGTGCCAATGGGATCCCATTCCCTGCAGCCTGTCTTCCCAAATTGCCTCTGGCTCACCCTGCCTGCCCGGGCACCGTGGCTGTCTCTATGGCTGGGTGCCCCCCGGAGAGAGGGAGCGAGCGGTGTGCCAGGGCACTGTTAATGCCAGCTGTACCCACTGGGCACCGCGCTCCATCACTCACCCCTTTACTCTGATGTTTTAAGAACAATACAGCACAGGAACAGGCCCTTCGGCCCTCCAAGCCTGCGCCGCTCATGTGTTCCTAACTAGACCATCCGTTTGTATCCCTCTATTCCCAGTCTGTTCATGTGGCCATCTAGATAAGTCTTAAACGATCCCAGCGTGTCCGCCTCAATCACCTTGCTTGGGAGTGCATTCCAGGCCCCCACCACACTCTGTGTAAAATACGTCCCCCTGACATCTGTGTTGAACCTTGCCCCCCTCACCTTGAACCCGTGACCCCTTGAGTTCGTCACCTCCGACCTGGGAAAAAGCTTCCCACTGTTCACTCTATCTATGCCCTTCATCATTTTATACACCTCTATTAGGTCGCCCCTCATCCTCCGTCTTTCCAGGGAGAACAACCCCAGTTTACCCAATCTCTCCTCATTGCTAAGCCCCTCCATACCAGGCAACATCCTGGTAAACCTTTTCTGTACTCTCTCCAAAGCCTCCACGTCCTTCTGGTAGTGCGGCGACCAGAACTGGACGCACTATTCCAAATGTGGCCTAACCAGCGTTCTATACATCTGCAACATCATATGCCAACTTTGATATTCTATGCCCCATCCAATAAAGGCAAGCATTCCATATGCCTTCTTCACCACCCTTTCCACCTTTAAGGATCTGTGGACTTGTCCACCCAGGTCCCTCTGTGTGTCTATACTCCTGATGGTTCTGCCATTTATTGTATAGCTCCCCCTTACATTAGATCTACTGAAATGCATCACTTCGCATTTATCTGGATTAAATTCCATCTGCCATTTCTCCGCCCAATGTTCCAGCCTATCTATATCCTGCTGTATTCTCTGACAATGTTCATCACTATCCGCAACTCCAGCAATCTTTGTGTCGTCCGCAAACTTACTGATCACACCAGCTACATCTTCCTCCAAATCATTTATATATATCACAAACAGCAGAGGTCCCAGTACAGAGCCCTGCGGAACACCACTAGTCACAGACGTCCAACCAGAAAAAGACCCCTCCACTGTTACCTTCTGTCTTCTATGGCTAAGCCAGTTCTCCACCCATCTAGCTCGCTCACCTTTTATCCCGTGAGATTTAACCTTTTGCACCAGCCTGCCATGAGGGACCTTGTCAAACGCTTTACTAAAATCCATATAGACGACATCCACGGCCCTTCCTTCGTCAATCGTTTTTGCACCTCCTCAAAAAACTCAACCAAATTTGTGAGGCATGACCTCCCTCGTACAAAACCATGCTGTCTATCGCTAATGAGATTATTCAGTTCTAAATGCGCATATATCCTATCTCTAAGAATCTTCTCCAACAATTTCCCTACCACAAGCTCACCAGCCTATAATTACCCGGGTTATCCTTGCTACCCTTTTTAAATAACGGGTCCACATTTGCTATCCTCCAATCCTCTGGGACCTCACCTGTGTCCAGTGAAGAGACAAAGATTTCTGTTAGAGGCCCAGCAATTGCATCTCTTGCCTCCCTGAGGAGTCTAGGATAGATGCCATCCGGCCCTGGGGATTTGTCTGTCTTAATGTTTCCCAAAAAACCTAACACTTCCTCCCTTGTAATTGAGATTTTTTCCAACGGGTCAACACATCTCTCTGAGACACTGCCAGTCAACATGTCCCTCTCCTTTGTGAATACTGATGCAAAGTATTCGTTTAGGATCTCACGTACTTCCTTTGGTTCTAAGCATAATTCCCCTCCTTTGTCCCTGAGAGGTCCGATTCTTTCCCTAACAACTCTCTTGTTCCTAACATATGTATAAAATGCCTTAGGATTCTCCTTAATCCTGTCTGCCAAGGACATTTCGTGACCCTTTTTGCCCTTCTAAGTCCCTGTTTGAGTTCTTTTCTACTTTCTCTATTCCTCCAGTGCTCCATCTGTTTTTAGCTGCCTGGACCTCATGTATGCCTCTTTTTTTCTTTTTGATTGGACCCACAATTTCACTGGTTATCCACGGCTCCCGAATCCTACCTTTCCTATCCTTCCTCTTTACAGGCACATGCCTGTCCTGCAGTCCTATCAACTGCTCCTTAAAAGACTCCCACATGCCAGATGTGGATTTACCCTCGAACAGCCTCTCCCAATCAACAGCCATCAAATCCTGCCTAATCCGGCTGTAGTTAGGCTTCCCCCAATTCAGCAACTTACCCATAGGACAACACTCATCTTTTTCCATTACTATCCTAAAGTTTACAGAATTGTGGTCACTATTTGCCACATGTTCCCCTACTGCAACTTTGATGACCTGACCGGGCTCATTCCCCAGTACTCGGTCCAGTATAGCCCCCTCTCTAGTTGGACTGTCAACATGTTGTTCCAAAGAACCTTCCTGTACGCATTTTATAAATTCTTCCCCATCCAGGCCCCCAGCCCTAAGCGATTTCCAGTCTATGTGAGGGAAATTAAAGTCTCCCACTACAACAACCCTATTTTTTTCTGCACCTGTCCAGAATCTCCTTACATATCCGTTCCTCAACTTCCCGTGGGCTGTTGGGAGGCCTGTAGTATACCCCCAGCATAGTGACTGCACCCTTCCTGTTTCTGAGCTCCACCCACAGTGACTCGTTACCTGACCCTTCCATATTGTCCACCCTCTGTACCGCTGTAACATGCTCCCTAACCAGCATTGCTACTCCCCCACCTCTCCTAGCCCCTCCTCTGTCTCGCCTAAAACACTTATACCCCGGAATATTCAGCTGCCAGTCCTGTCCTTTTAACCAAGTCTCCATCACTGAGCGAGTTTCCTTTCCGCCTGGTGGTTCTGTTTCCGGGTGGTTGCCCTCCTTTTCGGGAGCTGCCCCTTCCGAGGTGTCCCTCAGTTAATTTGATTTTGTTTATTTGGTTCAAACAGGAGAAAGGTTCCCAAATTCCCTTCCCCTCGCTTCAAATTCAGACAACAGCCTCTAAAATAACAATTAGCATCACAACCCCTCCCTAATAGCACTGTGGGTGTACCTACACTACATGGACTGACTGATGTCCAATAACAATCCTGGAACTCCCTCCCTAACAGCACTGTGAGTGTACCAACACCACACAGGACTGACTGATGTCCAATAACAATCCTGGAACTCCCTCCCTAACAGCACTGTGGGTGTATCTACACCACACGGACTGGCTGGTGTCCAATAACAACCCTGGAACTCCCTCCCTAACAGCACTGTGAGTGTACCTACACCACACGGACTGACTGATGTCCAATAACAATCCTGGAACTCCCTCCCTAACAGCACTGTGGGTGTACCTACACCACACGGACTGACTGATGTCCAATAACAATCCTGGAACTCCCTCCCTAACAGCACTGTGGGTGTACCTACACCACACGGACTGACTGATGTCCAATAACAATCCTGGAACTCCCTCCCTAATAGCACTGTGGGTGTACCTACACCACACGGGACTGCAGCGAGTTCAAGATGGCGACTTACCCACCACCTTCTCGAGGGGCAATTAGGGATGTGCAATAAATGTTGGGTCTAGCCAGTGATGCCCACCTCCCCATCAATGAGTTTTAAACAATTCCTTTTAGTTCTGTCGCAGGAAAATAGCTGGAATGTGTTATTTAGGAAGTTGTAATGGGACACTTAGAAAATCGCAATGGCGTCAGACAGGGCTAACTTGTGAGAGCAATCACGTTTGGCTAATTTATTGGAGTTCACTGAGGAAGTGATGTGGATAGAGGGGAACCTGTAGATGTGGTGATTTGACAAGGCGCCACATCAAAAGTCCCAACAAAGTTACAGCTCGTGGTGCGGAGGGGGAATATTAGCTTAGATAGAGGCTTAGTTAGCTCACAGGAAACTGAAAACTCCTGTGTCTTGTGTGACAAGTGGAGAGCCTCAGCTCTTTGTAATCCAATCTAAATCAACAGTTTGGATGAAGGGACTGAATGTAGATGACTCAATTTGCTGATGACATCGAGGTACATAGGGCAGTAAGTTGTGAGGAGGTTACAGAGAATCTGCAGAGGGATATGGATTGGTTCAGCTGGTGGGCGCAATTTGGCAGGTCTGATGTGGGGTCGTGGGAGCTTGTCCATTTTGGCGAATGGAAAAGCAGCATGTTATTGAACTGGAGAGAGGGAGATTGCAGAGGGATCTGGGTGTCCTGGAATCAGGAAAGGTTGGTGTGCAGATGCAGCGAGTGACTAGGAAGGCGAGTGGAGTGTCAGCGTCTGTCTCCAGGGCAGTGGATTATAAAAAAAATAGGGATTTTTGGCTATAGCTACACAGGGTTTTGATGAGACCACATCTGGAGGATTGTGTACAGTTTTGGTCTCCTTATTTAAGCAAGGATATAACTGCATTAGAAACAGTTCAGAGAAGGTTCACTGGACAGATTCCTGGGATCGTGGCCTGTTGTCTCACAAGGAAAGGTTTGAGCCGATTGGAGTTGAGAGGTGATCTTGTTGAAGATCCCGGGGATGGAGGGGAGGTGAGGGGGCTGCTGAGAGGCTGTTCCTCCCTCGTGGGAGGTGGGCACAGTTTAAAAATAAGGGGCCTACCATTGAAAGTGGAGATGAGGAGAATTTTCTTCGTTGAGGGTCGTGAATCTTTGGACCCCTCGTTCCCTCCTCAGAGAGCGGTGGAGGCTGGGTCAGAGGTAGATAAACACGAGGGTGGGAGGATTCTAAAAACTGCAATCGGATCAGCTGTGATTGTCATGGATGACGGGGTAGACTCGAGGGACAGAATGGCCTACTCCTGAGCTCCCCTTTCTCTGAAATTTCCATCAATTCTGTCTCTCAAATTTCCTTTTTGGAATCCTTGGGGTGCAGAAGGAAGTCATTTGGCCCATCACATCTGCACCGAATCTCCGATAGAGCATCTTATCCAGGCCCACCCTCTGCCCGCTCCCCGTAACGCCACACATTTATCATGCTAATCCCCCAATTCACACATCTTTAAACACTAAAGGGCAATTTAGCGGGGCCAATGCACCTAACCTGCACATCTTTGGACTGTGGGAGAAAACCGGAGCACCCGGAGGAAACCCACGCAGACATGGGGAGAATGTGCAAACTCCACACAGAGAGTGACCCGAGCCGGGAATCGAACCCGAGTCCCTGGCACTGTGAGGCAGTAGTGCTAACCACTGTGCCATACTTCAATTCTGTCTCAAATTTCCTTCAATTCTATCTCTCTCCTTTTAATCAGCTCCTTAACACCTCCCTCTTTGACTTTTCGGTCGCCTGCCTCTAATGCTCCTCGGGTGGCCGGGAGTCAGATGGTGTTGGATAATTGCTCCCGTGAGGTTGTGCCGTTACTGGGTGCTGTATATGCGACATCTGCCTTTGTTAATGTGTCTTTGTGATGTGGTGGTGTTGGCAGCCCCCACTATTTGTCCTCAGATTTACCATGTCTCTGGCGGATGAGTTGCTCGCTGACCTGGAGGAGGCAGCGGAGGAGGAGGACGAGAGCTTCGTGGACGAAGAAGATGAAGAGACCATCGATGTGGTGGAGGAGGAGATGCAGCTCGACCTCTCCGTGGACTCGGTGAAGAGTATCGCCAAGCTCCGCGACAGCAAGCAGGCAAGTGACGCCTTCCCCGTCACAGGAGAGGGGTTTGAATGTGCAGGGATCCCGGTGCCAGTACTGAGGGAGTGCCGCACTGTCGGGGGTAGATGTATATACTCTATGATTTGAGCTCCATAATCCAGGCTGACACTTCCCCCAGTGCCAGTACTGAGGGAACTCCTGGAGCCAATATTTATCCCTCAACCAATATCTCTTAAAAAAACACAGTTGATCTGGGCCTCTGATCTTCAGGTAAGCGTTCTCCAAGGCGGCCTTCACGACACACGACAGCGCAGAGTCGCTGAGCAGAAACTGATAGCCAACTTCCGCACACATGAGGACGGCCTAAACCGGGATCTTGGGTTCATGTCACACTATCTGTCACCCCCACAACCTGCCTGGGCTTGCAAAATCTCACTAACTGTCCTGTCTGGAGACAATACACATCTCTTTAACCTGTGCTTAACCCTCTCTCCACTCACATTGTGTCTGTACCTTTAAGACTTGATTACGTGTAAAGACTCGCATTCCAACCATTATTCTGTAAATTGAGTTTGAAATCATAGAAACCCTACAGTGCAGAAAGAGGCCATTCGGCCCATCGAGTCTGTACCGACCACAATCCCACCCAGGCCCTACCCCCATATCCCTACATATTTACCCACTAATCCCTCTAACCTACACATCTCAGGACACTAAGGGGCAATTTTAGCACGGCCAATCAACCTAACCCGCACATCTTTGGACTGTGGGAGGAAACCGGAGCACCCGGAGGAAACCCACGCAGACACGGGGAGAATGTGCAAACTCCACACAGACAGTGACCCGAGCCGGGAATCGAACCCAGGTCCCTGGAGCTGTGAAGCAGCAGTGCTAACCACTGTGCTACCGTGCCGCCCGTGTCTGTATATGCCCTGTTTGTGAACACAACTCCTCACTCACCTGATGATGGAGCAGCGCTCCGAAAGCTCGTGCTACCAAATAAACCTGTTGGACTTTAATCTGGTGTTGTGAGACTTCTTACTGTGTTTACTCCAGTCCAACGCCGGCATCTCCACATCTGGGTCATTACCACATTGCAGTCTGTGGGAGCTTTCTGTGCACAAATTGAGTTCCACATTTCCTACATTACAACAGTGACCATGCTTTGAAAGTCTTCGCTGGCTGGGCTTTTGTCTGAGAATGCTGTGGGTAATTCTGAGGTGGTGAACAATGCTGCAGCAGAGGGAGTTGTTACGTTTGTTTCTGTATTTGCAGTTTGCGGAGATTATTTCCAAAATGGGAGATTACATCGGCAAGCAGCGTAAATCTTCGGAAGGTAAGCAGTCAGCTTCTGCTCCAAGGTGCCTGGTAGAAACATGTGACTCCCAATGTAATCTCTCTCAGCTACAGGGATTTAAATCCAACTTCAGAGAGAGTTGAAGGGTGTCTCGCTCACCGACAGCACCCCCCGTCCCGCATGCCAGTACCGAGGGAGTGCTGCACTGTCGGGGGTAGATGTATATACTCTAGGATTTGAGCTCCATAATCCAGGCCGACACTCCCCCCGGAGCCAGTACTGAGGGAGTGCTGCACTGTCAGAGGGTCAGTACTGAGGGAGTGCCGCACTGTCAGAGGGTCAGTACTGAGGGAGTGCCGCACTGTCAGAGGGTCAGTACTGAGGGAGCGCTGCCCTGTCGGGGGTAGATGTATATACTCTGGGATTTGAGCTCCATAATCCAGGCCGACACTCCCCCCGGAGCCAGTACTGAGGGAGCGCTGCACTCTGTTTAACACAGTCTCGGTTGCGTTGACATAAAGAAAATGTTTGCATCTTGTGGGTGAGACCGGGATTATGGACATG
Source organism: Mustelus asterias (assembly GCF_964213995.1). Taxonomy (NCBI): domain Eukaryota; kingdom Metazoa; phylum Chordata; class Chondrichthyes; order Carcharhiniformes; family Triakidae; genus Mustelus; species Mustelus asterias. The sequence goes on from NW_027590962.1 coordinate 129,467, forward strand.
AGGCAGTCGGTGGGGGTGGATGGGAAATTCAGGACAAAGAACAAACAGCACAGGAACAGGCCCTTCGGCCCTCCAAGCCTGCGCCGCTCATGTGCCCAACTAGACCATTCATTTGTATCCCTCTATTCCCAGTCTGTTCATGTGGTTATCGAGATAAGTCTTAAACGATCCCAGCATGTCCGCCTCAATCACCTTGCTTGGCAGTGCATTCCAGACCCCCACCACCCTCTGTGTAAAATACGTCCCCCTGACATCTGTGTTGAACCTTGCCCCCCTCACCTTGAACCCGTGACCCCTTGTGTTCATCACCTCCGACCTGGGAAAAAGCTTCCCACTGTTCACTCTATCTATGCCCTTCATAATTTTATACACCTCTATTAGGTCACCCCTCATCCTCCGTCTTTCCAGGGAGAACAACCCCAGTCTACCCAATCTCTCCTCATAGCTGAGACCCTCCATACCAGGCAACATCCTGGTAAACCTTTTCTGTACTCTCTCCAAAGCCTCCACGTCCTTCTGGTAGTGTGGCGACCAGAACTGGACACAGTATTCCAAATGTGGCCTAACCAACATTCTATACAGCTGCAACATCATATGCCAACTTTTATATTCTATGCCCCGTCCAATAAAGGCAAGCATGCCATATGCCTTCTTCACCACCCTCTCCACCTGTGCTGCCACCTTTAAAGATCTGTGGACTTGTACACCCAGGTCCCTCTGTGTGTCTATACTCCTGATGGTTCTGCCATTTATTGTATAGCTCCCCCTTACATTAGATCTACCGAAATGCATCACTTCGCATTTATCTGGATTAAATTCCATCTGCCATTTCTCCGCCCAATGTTCCAGCCTATCTATATCCTGCTGTATTCTCTGACAATGTTCATCACTATCCGCAACTCCAGCAATCTTTGTGTCGTCCGCAAACTTACTGATCACACCAGCTACATCTTCCTCCAAATCATTTATCGCAAACAGCAAATCCCAGTATAGAGCCCTGCGGAACTCCACTAGTCACAGACCTCCAACCGGAAAAAGACCCCTCCACTGCTACCCTCTGTCTTCTATGGCTAAGCCAGTTCTCCACCCATCTAGCTAGCTCATCTTTTATCCCGTGAGATTTAACCTTTTGCACCAGCCTGCCATGAGGGACCTTGTCAAACGCTTTACTAAAATCCATATAGACGACATCCACGGCCCTTCCCTTGTCAATCGTTTTTGTCACCTCCTCAAAAAACTCAACCAAATTTGTGAGGCATGACCTCCCTCGTACAAAACCATGCTGTCTATCGCTAATGAGATTATTCAGTTCTAAATGCGTATGTATCCTATCTCTAAGAATCATCTCCAACAATTTCCCTACCACAGACCTCAAGCTCACCAGCCTATAATTACCCGGGTTATCCTTCCTACCCTTCTTAAATAACGGGACCACATTTGCTATCCTCCAATCCTCTGGGACCTCACCTGTGTCCAGTGAAGAGACAAAGATTTCTGTTAGAGGCCCAGCAATTGCATCTCTTGCCTCCCTGAGGAGTCTAGGATAGATTCCATCCGGCCCTGGGGATTTGTCTGTCTTAATGTTTCCTAAAAAACCTAACACTTCCTCCCTTGTAATTGAGATTTTTTTCTAACGGGTCAACACACCTCTCTGAGACACTGCCAGTCAACATGTCCCTCTCCTTTGTGAATACTGATGCAAAGTATTCGTTTAGGATCTCACCTACTTCCTTTGGTTCGAAGCATAATTCCCCTCCTTTGTCCCTGAGAGGTCCGATTCTTTCCCTAACAACCCTCTTGTTCCTAACGTATGTATAAAATGCCTTAGGATTCTCCTTAATCCTGTCTGCCAAGGACATTTCGTGACCCCTTTTTGCCCTTCTAAGTCCCTGTTTGAGTTCTTTTCTAGATGGAGGAACGTGAACTGACTCCCACAGAGAAAGGATCGAGGGGAACAATGGAGATACAGTCGGAGTGGAATTTTGACAAAGGCATAGGGAGAAAGGACTTGGGAGGGTTTGGGGACGGGAGGAGGGTGTGAGATGAGGCGGGGAGGTGGGAGAGGATTGTGCGGCAGGGCGGGGGCTGAATGGTTTCTTTCTGTTTTGTGCTGTGTGTTGTGTGTGTAATTCCTCTTTTGTTGTGCCTGCCTCTCTCCTCAGTTACTGGACCAGTGGAGTCGGACCCGGAGTACAAGCTCATCGTGGATGCTAACAACCTCACGGTGGAGATTGACAATGAGATCAGTGAGTTCCTCTTCAATCCGTCAGTCACACTGAACCTGGGACCCGGGGGCAGGGGGAGGAGGAGCGTGAGAAATACACTCATACAGGGATAGCGGTATCTGGGAGGGTGCACATACACCAACCATTGTCAATGCTAATTCACCTATTTCCACATTCCTCGGTTAGACCACACTGGGAGCACCGTGCACAGTTCCAGTCGCTGTATCCCTCGGTTAGACCACACTGGGAGCACCGTGCACAGTTCCAGTCTCCGTATCCCTCGGTTAGACCACACTGGGAGCACTGTGCACAGTTCCAGTCGCTGTATCCCTCGGTTAGACCACACTGGGAGCACCGTGCACAGTTCCAGTCTCCGTATCCCTCAGGTAGACCACACTGGGAGCACCGTGCACAGTTCCAGTCTCCGTATCCCTCAGTTAGACCACACTGGGAGCACCGTGCACAGTTCCAGTCTCCGTATCCCTCGGTTAGACCACACTGGGAGCACCGTGCACAGTTCCAGCCTCCGTATCCCTCGGTTAGACCACACTGGGAGCACTGTGCACAGTTCCAGTCTCCGTATCCCTCGGTTAGACCACACTGGGAGCACCGTACACAGTTCCATTCTCCGTATCCCTCGGTTAGACCACACTGGGAGCACCGTGCACAGTTCCGGTCGCTGTATCCCTCGGTTAGACCACACTGGGAGCACCGTGCACAGTTCCGGTCTCCGTATCCCTCGGTTAGACCACACTGGGAGCACCGTGCACAGTTCCAGTCTCCGTATCCCTCGGTTAGACCACACTGGGAGCACTGTGCACAGTTCCAGTCTCCGTATCCCTCGGTTAGACCACATTCGGAGCACCGTGCACAGTTCCAGTCTCCGTATCCCTCGGTTAGACCACACTGGGAGCACCGTGCACAGTTCCGGTCTCCGTATCCCTCGGTTAGACCCACACTGGGAGCACCGTACACAGTTCCAGTCTCTGTATCCCTCGGTTAGACCACATTGGGAGCACCGTGCACAGTTCCAGTCTCCGTATCCCTCGGTTAGACCACACTGGGAGCACCGTGCACAGTTCTGGTCTCCGTATCCCTCGGTTAGACCACACTGGGAGCACCGTGCACGGTTCCGGTCTCCGTACCTCTCGGTTAGACCACACTGGGAGCACCGTGCACAGTTCCGGTCTCCGTATCTCTCGGTTAGACCACACTGGGAGCACCGTGCACAGTTCCAGTCTCCGTATCCCTCGGTTAGACCACACTGGGAGCACTGTGCACAGTTCCAGTCTCCGTATCCCTCAGTTAGACCCACACTGGGAGCACCGTGCACAGTTCCAGTCTCCGTATCCCTCGGTTAGACCACACTGGGAGCACTGTGCACAGTTCCAGTCTCCGTATCCCTCGGTTAGACCCACACTGGGAGCACCGTGCACAGTTCCAGTCTCCCTATCCCTCGGTTAGACCACACTGGGAGCACCGTGCACAGTTCCGGTTTCCGTATCCACACTTGCCAGAGAACTGGAGACCAGACTTCTATAATTTTGCCAACTACACCCCGTCCAATGTTAGATATGCCTGAGCGAAGAGTTTAATTAATCATCTCTCGTCTTTCCGCCATCAGATATTATCCACAAGTATGTGAGGGACAAATACTCCAAGCGATTCCCGGAGCTGGAGTCTCTGGTTCCCAATGCTCTGGACTACATTCGCACAGTAAAGGTGAGGCAAGGCAACACATCAGCAGACCCCACTCCCTATCCCTGTAACCTCCTGCAGCCCAAATCCCTCCCTTGCTCCCTCCCTCCCTCCCTATCCCTGTAACCTCCTGCAGCCCAAAACCCTCCCTCACCCCCTCCCTCCCTATCTCTGTAACCTCCTCCAACCCCTACAATTCTCATCCTCCTGTTCCAATCCCTCCCTCACCCCCTCCCTCCCTCCCTATCTCTGTAACCTCCTGCAGCCCAAAACCCTCCCTCACCCCCTCCCTCCCTATCTCTGTCACCTCCTCCAGTCCCTACAATCCTCATCCTCCTGTTCAAATCCCTCCCTCGCTCCCTCCCTATCTCTGTAACCTCCTCCAGCCCCTACAATTCTCATCCTCCTGTTCAAATCCCTCCCTCGCTCCCTCCCTCCCTATCTCTGTAACCTCCTCCAGCCCCTACAATCCTCACCCTCCTGTTCAAATCCCTCCCTCGCTCCCTCCCTCCCTATCTCTGTAACCTCCTCCAGCCCCTACAATTCTCACCCTCCTGTTCAAATCCCTCCCTCGCTCCCTCCCTATCTCTGTAACCTCCTCCAGCCCCTACAATCCTCATCCTCCTGTTCAAATCCCTCCCTCACCCCCCCCTCCCTATCTCTGTCACCTCCTCCAGTCCCTACAATCCTCATCCTCCTGTTCAAATCCCTCCCTCGCTCCCTCCCTATCTCTGTAACCTCCTCCAGCCCCTACAATTCTCATCCTCCTGTTCAAATCCCTCCCTCGCTCCCTCCCTATCTCTGTAACCTCCTCCAGCCCCTACAATTCTCATCCTCCTGTTCAAATCCCTCCCTCGCTCCCTCCCATCTCTGTCACCTCCTCCAGTCCCTACAATTCTCATCCTCCTGTTCAAATCCCTCCCTCGCTCCCTCCCTCCCTATCTCTGTAACCTCCTCCAGCCCCTACAATTCTCATCCTCCTGTTCAAATCCCTCCCTCGCTCCCTCCCTCCCTATCTCTGTAACCTCCTCCAGCCCCTACAATCCTCACCCTCCTGTTCAAATCCCTCCCTCGCTCCCTCCCTCCCTATCCCCGTAACCTCCTCCAGACACTACAATTTTCATCCCCCTGTGATCTGGTCATTTTGTGGTCTGAGTTTACTGGCCACAAAATGGCTGCTGGACCCAAGATGGCTGCAAAATGGCTGCCGGGTGTGTCTGTACTTGTGTGACTGATGGTGGATGGAGGGCTTTGGGATGCGGTTGTCACCTATTCACTCGAGATGTATTCTGTTTTTCCGCCCCCTCTGTCCTTCAAATGACGTGCATGTTTCATCTCTTGTTAAAGTTTTCTGTTTTTTCTCTCCCACTCCAAAGGAACTTGGAAACAACCTGGACCGCTGCAAAAACAACGAGAACCTTCAGCAGATCCTCACCAACGCCACGATCATGGTAGTGAGTGTGACAGCATCTACCACACAGGGGTAAGAACGTTTCCCCACCTCCCCCCGTCCATGTCTTCATCATTTCATCACCAGATGTGGGGTCTCTGGCTGGACCCAGCATTTATTACCCATTCCTAATTGCCCCTCAAAGGTGGTGGGTGAGCCACTGCCTCGAACCTGCAGCAGTCCCACGTGGTGTAGGTACACCCACAGTGCTGTTAGGGAGGGAGTTCCAGGATTGTTATTGGACATCAGTCAGTCCGTGTGGTGTAGGTACACCCACAGTGCTGTTAGAGAGGGAGTTCCAGGATTGTTATTGGGCACCAGTCAGTCCCGTGTGGTGTAGGTACACCCACAGTGCTGTTAGGGAGAGAGTTCCAGGATTGTTATTGGACATCAGTCAGTCTGTGTGGTGTAGGTACACCCACAGTGCTGTTAGGGAGGGAGTTCCAGGATTGTTATTGGACACCAGTCAGTCCCGTGTGGTGTAGGTACACCCACAGTGCTGTTAGGGAGGGAGTTCCAGGATTGTTATTGGACATCAGTCAGTCCGTGTGGTGTAGATACACCCACAGTGCTGTTAGGGAGGGAGTTCCAGGATTGTTATTGGACATCAGTCAGTCCGTGTGGTGTAGGTACACCCCCAGTGCTGTTAGGGAGGGAGTTCCAGGATTTTGACCCCAGCGACAGTGAAGGAACAGCCGATATATTTCCAAGTCAGGATGGTGTGTGTGGGGCTCGGAGGGGGAGCTTGCAGGTGGGGGTGTTCCCCATGTGTCTGCTGCCCTTGTCCTTCTCGGTGGTAGAGGTGGTGGGTTTGGAAGGTGCTGTTGAAGGAGCCTTGGTGAGTCGCTGCAGTGCATCTTGTAGATGGTACACACGGCTGCCTCTGTGCGTCGGTGGTGGAGGGAGTGAGTGTTGAAGGTGGGGGTTAGTGTGTCGATCGAGCGGGGGCTGTGACGCCATTGAACTGGCGATTTTGGACCGAAGATCCTTGGAATGTCTAAACACATCAGACATGGCACGTGGCCATTCAGCCCCTCAAGCTTGCTGCACACCCACACCCATTCAACATGGTTGCATCTGCCACTCTCTTCCTCCTTGACTTCTATCTCTATATCTCTCTCTCTCTCTGTCTCCACCGCCCCGGCTCTGTCTCCCCCGCCCCGCTCTCTGTCTCCCCCACCCCCTCTCTCTCTCTCTCTCTCTCCCCCGCCCCCCCCTCTCTCTCTCCCCCGCCCCCCCCTCTCTCTCTCCCCCGCCCCTCCCCCTCTCTGTCTCCCCCGCCCCTCCCCCTCTCTGTCTCCCCCGCCTCTCCCCCCTCTCTGTCTCCCCCGCCCCTCCCCCTCTCTGTCTCCCCCGCCCCTCCCCCCTCTCTGTCTCCCCCGCCCCGCTCTCTGTCTCCCCACCCCCTCTCTCTCTCTCTCCCCCGCCTGCCCCGCTCTCTGTCTCCCCCACCCTCTCTCTCTCTCTCTCTCTGTCTCCCCCGCCCTGCCCTCTCTCTGTCTCCCCCACCCCTCCCCCCTCTCTGTCTCCCCCGCCCCTCCCCCCTCTCTGTCTCCCCCGCCCCTCCCCCCTCTCTGTCTCCCCCTCTCTGTCTCCCCCGCCCCGCTCTCTGTCTCCCCCGCCCCGCTCTCTGTCTCCCCTGCCCTGCTCTCTCTCTGTCCCCCCCGCCCGCCCCTCTCTCTGTCTCCCCCGCCCGCCCCCTCTCTCTGTCTCCCCGCCCGCCCCTCTCTCTCTCTCCCCCGCCCCCCTCTCTCTCTGTCTCCCCCGCCCCCCCTCTCTCTCTCCCCCACCCCTCTCTCTGTCTCTTTCCCCCCCCCTCTTGCCTTTGCTTTTCCCCTACATTCAAAAACTGCTCAATCTCTCGGCCCACCAACAGACGCGGCGGCTGAGAATCGGCATCGCACCCCAACCCCCTCCCCGAGTGAAGGAATTCTCCCCCCCCAGCTCAGTCCAAAATGGATACCGTCCCCTGAAGCTGCTGTGCGGCCCCCGCCCGCTCCCCCTGGGCCCAGTGGGAAGGGATGTGAGGGGGTCCTGCCTCTCAGTATGACCGTGTCAGACACCCTCCCTCTTAATTTGATCTCTTTCCATGAGGTTGAGGCTTTTCAATCTCAGAAACTGTGGACAGCATCAACCTGTTCCAGTCATCCCTGCTCTCGAGACCCTTCCCTCACCCCAGCGAGTCACCCTGGTAAGCTGCGGGTGAGGGGCGGGGGGTCGTTCCCCTTCGAGTGGAGAAGGTTAAGGGGGAGATTGAATCGAGGCGTTCCGAATCGGGGAAGGGGGTTTGTGACGGGGGTCGATAAGGAGAAACTGTTCCAGCGACAGGAGGGTCGGGGGACCAGAGGGGGAC